>NW_027150081.1:0-111312 GCF_031143425.1 Pleurodeles waltl | reverse complement strand
ACGCTGGGTGGAAGGAAATTTGTAGCTCCTCTCAGATTCCAGAACTTTCTGCCACAGAAATTTGAGGAACATGTGTTTTTTTAGCCAAATTTTGAGGTTTGCAAAGGATTCTGGGTAACAGAACCTGGTCCGAGCCCCGCAAGGTCACCCCTCCTTGGATTCCCCTAGGTCTCTAGTTTTCAGAAATGCACAGGTTTGGTAGGTTTCCCTACGTGCCGGCTGAGCTAGAGGCCAAAATCTACAGGTAGGTACTTCGCAAAAAACACCTCTGTTTTTTTCCAAAATTTAGGATGTGTCCACGTTGCGCTTTGGGATGTTTCCTGTCGCCGGCGCTAGGCCTACCCACGCAAGTGAGGTATCATTTTTATCGGGAGACTTGGGGGAACGCTGGGTGGAAGGAAATTTGTAGCTCCTCTCAGATTCCAGAACTTTCTGCCACAGAAATGTGAGGAACATGTGTTTTTTTAGCCAAATTTTGAGGTTTGCAAAGGATTCTGGGTAACAGAACCTGGTCCGAGCCCCGCAAGTCACCCCTCCTTGGATTCCCCTAGGTCTCTAGTTTTCAGAAATGCACAGGTTTGGTAGGTTTCCCCAGGTGCCGGCTGAGCTAGAGGCCAAAGTCTACAGGTAGGCACTTCGCAAAAAACACCTCTGTTTTTTTCCAAAATTTAGGATGTGTCCACGTTGCGCTTTGGGGTGTTTCCTGTCGCCGGCGCTAGGCCTACCCACGCAAGTGAGGTATCATTTTTATCGGGAGACTTGGGGGAACGCTGGGTGGAAGGAAATTTGTAGCTCCTCTCAGATTCCAGAACTTTCTGCCACAGAAATGTGAGGAACATGTGTTTTTTTAGCCAAAGTTTGAGGTTTGCAAAGGATTCTGGGTAACAGAACCTGGTCTGAGCCCCGCAAGTCACCCCTCCTTGGATTCCCCTAGGTCTCTAGTTTTCAGAAATGCACAGGTTTGGTAGGTTTCCCTAGGTGCTGGCTGAGCTAGAGGCCAAAATCTACAGGTAGGCACTTCGCAAAAAACACCTCTGTTTTTTTCCAAAATTTAGGATGTGTCCACGTTGCGCTTTGGGGTGTTTCCTGCCGCCGGCGCTAGGCCTACCCACGCAAGTGAGGTATCATTTTTATCGGGAGACTTGGGGGAACGCTGGGTGGAAGGAAATTTGTAGCTCCTCTCAGATTCCAGAACTTTCTGCCACAGAAATGTGAGGGACAAATGTTTTTTTAGCCAAATTTTGAGGTTTGCAAAGGATTCTGGGTAACAGAACCTGGTCCGAGCCCCGCAAGTCACCCCTCCTTGGATTCCCCTAGGTCTCTAGTTTTCAGAAATGCACAGGTTTGGTAGGTTTCCCTAGGTGCCGGCTGAGCTAGAGGCCAAAATCTACAGGTAGGCACTTCGCAAAAAACACCTCTGTTTTTTTCCAAAATTTAGGATGTGTCCACGTTGCGCTTTGGGGTGTTTCCTGTCGCCGGCGCTAGGCCTACCCACGCAAGTGAGGTATCGTTTTTATCGGGAGACTTGGGGGAACGCTGGGTGGAAGGAAATTTGTAGCTCCTCTCAGATTCCAGAACTTTCTGCCACAAAAATGTGAGGAGCATGTGTTTTTTTAGCCAAATTTTGAGGTTTGCAAAGGATTCTGGGTAACAGAACCTGGTCCGAGCCCCGCAAGTCACCCCTCCTTGGATTCCCCTAGGTCTCTAGTTTTCAGAAATGCACAGGTTTGGTAGGTTTCCTTAGGTGCCGGCTGAGCTAGAGGCCAAAATCTACAGGTAGGCACTTCGCAAAAAACACCTCTGTTTTCTCCCAAAATTTAGGATGTGTCCACGTTGCGCTTTGGGGTGTTTCCTGTCGCCGGCGCTAGGCCTACCCACGCAAGTGAGGTATCATTTTTATCGGGAGACTTGGGGGAACGCTGGGTGGAAGGAAATTTGTAGCTCCTCTCAGATTCCAGAACTTTCTGCCACAGAAATGTGAGGAACATGTGTTTTTTTAGCCAAATTTTGAGGTTTGCAAAGGATTCTGGGTAACAGAACCTGGTCCGAGCCCCGCAAGTCACCCCTCCTTGGATTCCCCTAGGTCTCTAGTTTTCAGAAATGCACAGGTTTGGTAGGTTTCCCTACGTGCCGGCTGAGCTAGAGGCCAAAATCTACAGGTAGGCACTTCGCAAAAAACACCTCTGTTTTTTTCCAAAATTTAGGATGTGTCCACGTTGCGCTTTGGGGTGTTTCCTGTCGCCGGCGCTAGGCCTACCCACGCAAGTGAGGTATCATTTTTATCGGGAGACTTGGGGGAACGCTGGGTGGAAGGAAATTTGTAGCTCCTCTCAGATTCCAGAACTTTCTGCCACAGAAATGTGAGGAACATGTGTTTTTTTAGCCAAATTTTGAGGTTTGCAAAGGATTCTGGGTAACAGAACCTGGTCCGAGCCCCGCAAGTCACCCCTCCTTGGATTCCCCTAGGTCTCTAGTTTTCAGAAATGCACAGGTTTGGTAGGTTTCCCCAGGTGCCGGCTGAGCTAGAGGCCAAAGTCTACAGGTAGGCACTTCGCAAAAAACACCTCTGTTTTTTTCCAAAATATAGGATGTGTCCACGTTGCGCTTTGGGGTGTTTCCTGTCGCCGGCGCTAGGCCTACCCACGCAAGTGAGGTATCATTTTTATCGGGAGACTTGGGGGAACGCTGGGTGGAAGGAAATTTGTAGCTCCTCTCAGATTCCAGAACTTTCTGCCACAGAAATGTGAGGAACATGTGTTTTTTTAGCCAAAGTTTGAGGTTTGCAAAGGATTCTGGGTAACAGAACCTGGTCCGAGCCCCGCAAGTCACCCCTCCTTGGATTCCCCTAGGTCTCTAGTTTTCAGAAATGCACAGGTTTGGTAGGTTTCCCTAGGTGCTGGCTGAGCTAGAGGCCAAAATCTACAGGTAGGCACTTCGCAAAAAACACCTCTGTTTTTTTCCAAAATTTAGGATGTGTCCACGTTGCGCTTTGGGGTGTTTCCTGTCGCCGGCGCTAGGCCTACCCACGCAAGTGAGGTATCATTTTTATCGGGAGACTTGGGGGAACGCTGGGTGGAAGGAAATTTGTAGCTCCTCTCAGATTCCAGAACTTTCTGCCACAGAAATGTGAGGGACATATGTTTTTTTAGCCAAATTTTGAGGTTTGCAAAGGATTCTGGGTAACAGAACCTGGTCCGAGCCCCGCAAGTCACCCCTCCTTGGATTCCCCTAGGTCTCTAGTTTTCAGAAATGCACAGGTTTGGTAGGTTTCCCTAGGTGCCGGCTGAGCTAGAGGCCAAAATCTACAGGTAGGCACTTCGCAAAAAACACCTCTGTTTTTTTCCAAAATTTAGGATGTGTCCACGTTGCGCTTTGGGGTGTTTCCTGTCGCCGGCGCTAGGCCTACCCACGCAAGTGAGGTATCATTTTTATCGGGAGACTTGGGGGAACGCTGGGTGGAAGGAAATTTGTAGCTCCTCTCAGATTCCAGAACTTTCTGCCACAAAAATGTGAGGAGCATGTGTTTTTTTAGCTAAATTCTGAGGTTTGCAAAGGATTCTGGGTAACAGAACCTGGTCCGAGCCCCGCAAGTCACCCCTCCTTGGATTCCCCTAGGTCTCTAGTTTTCAGAAATGCACAGGTTTGGTAGGTTTCCCTAGGTGCCGGCTGAGCTAGAGGCCAAAATCTACAGGTAGGCACTTCGCAAAAAACACCTCTGTTTTTTTCCAAAATTTAGGATGTGTCCACGTTGCGCTTTGGGGTGTTTCCTGTCGCCGGCGCTAGGCCTACCCACGCAAGTGAGGTATCATTTTTATCGGGAGACTTGGGGGAACGCTGGGTGGAAGGAAATTTGTAGCTCCTCTCAGATTCCAGAACTTTCTGCCACAGAAATGTGAGGAACATGTGTTTTTTTAGCCAAATTTTGAGGTTTGCAAAGGATTCTGGGTAACAGAACCTGGTCCGAGCCCCGCAAGTCACCCCTCCTTGGATTCCCCTAGGTCTCTAGTTTTCAGAAATGCACAGGTTTGGTAGGTTTCCCTAGGTGCCCGCTGAGCTAGAGGCCAAAATCTACAGGTAGGTACTTCGCAAAAAACACCTCTGTTTTTTTCCAAAATTTAGGATGTGTCCACGTTGCGCTTTGGGGTGTTTCCTGTCGCCGGCGCTAGGCCTACCCACGCAAGTGAGGTATCATTTTTATCGGGAGACTTGGGGGAACGCTGGGTGGAAGGAAATTTGTAGCTCCTCTCAGATTCCAGAACTTTCTGCCACAGAAATGTGAGGAACATGTGTTTTTTTAGCCAAATTTTGAGGTTTGCAAAGGATTCTGGGTAACAGAACCTGGTCCGAGCCCCGCAAGTCACCCCTCCTTGGATTCCCCTAGGTCTCTAGTTTTCAGAAATGCACAGGTTTGGTAGGTTTCCCCAGGTGCCGGCTGAGCTAGAGGCCAAAGTCTACAGGTAGGCACTTCGCAAAAAACACCTCTGTTTTTTTCCAAAATTTAGGATGTGTCCACGTTGCGCTTTGGGGTGTTTCCTGTCGCCGGCGCTAGGCCTACCCACGCAAGTGAGGTATCATTTTTATCGGGAGACTTGGGGGAACGCTGGGTGGAAGGAAATTAGTAGCTCCTCTCAGATTCCAGAACTTTCTGCCACAGAAATGTGAGGAACATGTGTTTTTTTAGCCAAAGTTTGAGGTTTGCAAAGGATTCTGGGTAACAGAACCTGGTCCGAGCCCCGCAAGTCACCCCTCCTTGGATTCCCCTAGGTCTCTAGTTTTCAGAAATGCACAGGTTTGGTAGGTTTCCCTAGGTGCTGGCTGAGCTAGAGGCCAAAATCTACAGGTAGGCACTTCGCAAAAAACACCTCTGTTTTTTTCCAAAATTTAGGATGTGTCCACGTTGCGCTTTGGGGTGTTTCCTGCCGCCGGCGCTAGGCCTACCCACGCAAGTGAGGTATCATTTTTATCGGGAGACTTGGGGGAACGCTGGGTGGAAGGAAATTTGTAGCTCCTCTCAGATTCCAGAACTTTCTGCCACAGAAATGTGAGGAACATGTGTTTTTTTAGCCAAATTTTGAGGTTTGCAAAGGATTCTGGGTAACAGAACCTGGTCCGAGCCCCGCAAGTCACCCCTCCTTGGATTCCCCTAGGTCTCTAGTTTTCAGAAATGCACAGGTTTGGTAGGTTTCCCTAGGTGCCGGCTGAGCTAGAGGCCAAAATCTACAGGTAGGCACTTCGCAAAAAACACCTCTGTTTTTTTCCAAAATTTAGGATGTGTCCACGTTGCGCTTTGGGGTGTTTCCTGTCGCCGGCGCTAGGCCTACCCACGCAAGTGAGGTATCGTTTTTATCGGGAGACTTGGGGGAACGCTGGGTGGAAGGAAATTTGTAGCTCCTCTCAGATTCCAGAACTTTTTGCCACAAAAATGTGAGGAGCATGTGTTTTTTTAGCCAAATTTTGAGGTTTGCAAAGGATTCTGGGTAACAGAACCTGGTCCGAGCCCCGCAAGTCACCCCTCCTTGGATTCCCCTAGGTCTCTAGTTTTCAGAAATGCACAGGTTTGGTAGGTTTCCTTAGGTGCCGGCTGAGCTAGAGGCCAAAATCTACAGGTAGGCACTTCGCAAAAAACACCTCTGTTTTCTCCCAAAATTTAGGATGTGTCCACGTTGCGCTTTGGGGTGTTTCCTGTCGCCGGCGCTAGGCCTACCCACGCAAGTGAGGTATCATTTTTATCGGGAGACTTGGGGGAACGCTGGGTGGAAGGAAATTTGTAGCTCCTCTCAGATTCCAGAACTTTCTGCCACAGAAATGTGAGGAACATGTGTTTTTTTAGCCAAATTTTGAGGTTTGCAAAGGATTCTGGGTAACAGAACCTGGTCCGAGCCCCGCAAGTCACCCCTCCTTGGATTCCCCTAGGTCTCTAGTTTTCAGAAATGCACAGGTTTGGTAGGTTTCCCTACGTGCCGGCTGAGCTAGAGGCCAAAATCTACAGGTAGGCACTTCGCAAAAAACACCTCTGTTTTTTTCCAAAATTTAGGATGTGTCCACGTTGCGCTTTGGGGTGTTTCCTGTCGCCGGCGCTAGGCCTACCCACGCAAGTGAGGTATCATTTTTATCGGGAGACTTGGGGGAACGCTGGGTGGAAGGAAATTTGTAGCTCCTCTCAGATTCCAGAACTTTCTGCCACAGAAATGTGAGGAACATGTGTTTTTTTAGCCAAATTTTGAGGTTTGCAAAGGATTCTGGGTAACAGAACCTGGTCCGAGCCCCGCAAGTCACCCCTCCTTGGATTCCCCTAGGTCTCTAGTTTTCAGAAATGCACAGGTTTGGTAGGTTTCCCCAGGTGCCGGCTGAGCTAGAGGCCAAAGTCTACAGGTAGGCACTTCGCAAAAAACACCTCTGTTTTTTTCCAAAATATAGGATGTGTCCACGTTGCGCTTTGGGGTGTTTCCTGTCGCCGGCGCTAGGCCTACCCACGCAAGTGAGGTATCATTTTTATCGGGAGACTTGGGGGAACGCTGGGTGGAAGGAAATTTGTAGCTCCTCTCAGATTCCAGAACTTTCTGCCACAGAAATGTGAGGAACATGTGTTTTTTTAGCCAAAGTTTGAGGTTTGCAAAGGATTCTGGGTAACAGAACCTGGTCCGAGCCCCGCAAGTCACCCCTCCTTGGATTCCCCTAGGTCTCTAGTTTTCAGAAATGCACAGGTTTGGTAGGTTTCCCTAGGTGCTGGCTGAGCTAGAGGCCAAAATCTACAGGTAGGCACTTCGCAAAAAACACCTCTGTTTTTTTCCAAAATTTAGGATGTGTCCACGTTGCGCTTTGGGGTGTTTCCTGTCGCCGGCGCTAGGCCTACCCACGCAAGTGAGGTATCATTTTTATCGGGAGACTTGGGGGAACGCTGGGTGGAAGGAAATTTGTAGCTCCTCTCAGATTCCAGAACTTTCTGCCACAGAAATGTGAGGGACATATGTTTTTTTAGCCAAATTTTGAGGTTTGCAAAGGATTCTGGGTAACAGAACCTGGTCCGAGCCCCGCAAGTCACCCCTCCTTGGATTCCCCTAGGTCTCTAGTTTTCAGAAATGCACAGGTTTGGTAGGTTTCCCTAGGTGCCGGCTGAGCTAGAGGCCAAAATCTACAGGTAGGCACTTCGCAAAAAACACCTCTGTTTTTTTCCAAAATTTAGGATGTGTCCACGTTGCGCTTTGGGGTGTTTCCTGTCGCCGGCGCTAGGCCTACCCACGCAAGTGAGGTATCATTTTTATCGGGAGACTTGGGGGAACGCTGGGTGGAAGGAAATTTGTAGCTCCTCTCAGATTCCAGAACTTTCTGCCACAAAAATGTGAGGAGCATGTGTTTTTTTAGCCAAATTTTGAGGTTTGCAAAGGATTCTGGGTAACAGAACCTGGTCCGAGCCCCGCAAGTCACCCCTCCTTGGATTCCCCTAGGTCTCTAGTTTTCAGAAATGCACAGGTTTGGTAGGTTTCCCTAGGTGCCGGCTGAGCTAGAGGCCAAAATCTACAGGTAGGCACTTCGCAAAAAACACCTCTGTTTTCTCCCAAAATTTAGGATGTGTCCACGTTGCGCTTTGGGGTGTTTCCTGTCGCCGGCGCTAGGCCTACCCACGCAAGTGAGGTATCATTTTTATCGGGAGACTTGGGGGAACGCTGGGTGGAAGGAAATTTGTAGCTCCTCTCAGATTCCAGAACTTTCTGCCACAGAAATGTGAGGAACATGTGTTTTTTTAGCTAAATTCTGAGGTTTGCAAAGGATTCTGGGTAACAGAACCTGGTCCGAGCCCCGCAAGTCACCCCTCCTTGGATTCCCCTAGGTCTCTAGTTTTCAGAAATGCACAGGTTTGGTAGGTTTCCCTAGGTGCCGGCTGAGCTAGAGGCCAAAATCTACAGGTAGGCACTTCGCAAAAAACACCTCTGTTTTTTTCCAAAATTTAGGATGTGTCCACGTTGCGCTTTGGGGTGTTTCCTGTCGCCGGCGCTAGGCCTACCCACGCAAGTGAGGTATCATTTTTATCGGGAGACTTGGGGGAACGCTGGGTGGAAGGAAATTTGTAGCTCCTCTCAGATTCCAGAACTTTCTGCCACAGAAATGTGAGGAACATGTGTTTTTTTAGCTAAATTCTGAGGTTTGCAAAGGATTCTGGGTAACAGAACCTGGTCCGAGCCCCGCAAGTCACCCCTCCTTGGATTCCCCTAGGTCTCTAGTTTTCAGAAATGCACAGGTTTGGTAGGTTTCCCTAGGTGCCGGCTGAGCTAGAGGCCAAAATCTACAGGTAGGCACTTCGCAAAAAACACCTCTGTTTTTTTCCAAAATTTAGGATGTGTCCACGTTGCGCTTTGGGGTGTTTCCTGTCGCCGGCGCTAGGCCTACCCACGCAAGTGAGGTATCATTTTTATCGGGAGACTTGGGGGAACGCTGGGTGGAAGGAAATTTGTAGCTCCTCTCAGATTCCAGAACTTTCTGCCACAGAAATGTGAGGAACATGTGTTTTTTTAGCCAAATTTTGAGGTTTGCAAAGGATTCTGGGTAACAGAACCTGGTCCGAGCCCCGCAAGTCACCCCTCCTTGGATTCCCCTAGGTCTCTAGTTTTCAGAAATGCACAGGTTTGGTAGGTTTCCCTAGGTGCCCGCTGAGCTAGAGGCCAAAATCTACAGGTAGGTACTTCGCAAAAAACACCTCTGTTTTTTTCCAAAATTTAGGATGTGTCCACGTTGCGCTTTGGGGTGTTTCCTGTCGCCGGCGCTAGGCCTACCCACGCAAGTGAGGTATCATTTTTATCGGGAGACTTGGGGGAACGCTGGGTGGACGGAAATTTGTAGCTCCTCTCAGATTCCAGAACTTTCTGCCACAGAAATGTGAGGAACATGTGTTTTTTTAGCCAAATTTTGAGGTTTGCAAAGGATTCTGGGTAACAGAACCTGGTCCGAGCCCGGCAAGTCACCCCTCCTTGGATTCCCCTAGGTCTCTAGTTTTCAGAAATGCACAGGTTTGGTAGGTTTCCCCAGGTGCCGGCTGAGCTAGAGGCCAAAGTCTACAGGTAGGCACTTCGCAAAAAACACCTCTGTTTTTTTCCCAAATTTAGGATGTGTCCACGTTGCGCTTTGGGGTGTTTCCTGTCGCCGGCGCTAGGCCTACCCACGCAAGTGAGGTATCATTTTTATCGGGAGACTTGGGGGAACGCTGGGTGGAAGGAAATTTGTAGCTCCTCTCAGATTCCAGAACTTTCTGCCACAGAAATGTGAGGAACATGTGTTTTTTTAGCCAAAGTTTGAGGTTTGCAAAGGATTCTGGGTAACAGAACCTGGTCCGAGCCCCGCAAGTCACCCCTCCTTGGATTCCCCTAGGTCTCTAGTTTTCAGAAATGCACAGGTTTGGTAGGTTTCCCTAGGTGCTGGCTGAGCTAGAGGCCAAAATCTACAGGTAGGCACTTCGCAAAAAACACCTCTGTTTTTTTCCAAAATTTAGGATGTGTCCACGTTGCGCTTTGGGGTGTTTCCTGTCGCCGGCGCTAGGCCTACCCACGCAAGTGAGGTATCATTTTTATCGGGAGACTTGGGGGAACGCTGGGTGGAAGGAAATTTGTAGCTCCTCTCAGATTCCAGAACTTTCTGCCACAGAAATGTGAGGGACATATGTTTTTTTAGCCAAATTTTGAGGTTTGCAAAGGATTCTGGGTAACAGAACCTGGTCCGAGCCCCGCAAGTCACCCCTCCTTGGATTCCCCTAGGTCTCTAGTTTTCAGAAATGCACAGGTTTGGTAGGTTTCCCTAGGTGCCGGCTGAGCTAGAGGCCAAAATCTACAGGTAGGCACTTCGCAAAAAACACCTCTGTTTTTTTCCAAAATTTAGGATGTGTCCACGTTGCGCTTTGGGGTGTTTCCTGTCGCCGGCGCTAGGCCTACCCACGCAAGTGAGGTATCATTTTTATCGGGAGACTTGGGGGAACGCTGGGTGGAAGGAAATTTGTAGCTCCTCTCAGATTCCAGAACTTTCTGCCACAAAAATGTGAGGAGCATGTGTTTTTTTAGCCAAATTTTGAGGTTTGCAAAGGATTCTGGGTAACAGAACCTGGTCCGAGCCCCGCAAGTCACCCCTCCTTGGATTCCCCTAGGTCTCTAGTTTTCAGAAATGCACAGGTTTGGTAGGTTTCCCTAGGTGCCGGCTGAGCTAGAGGCCAAAATCTACAGGTAGGCACTTCGCAAAAAACACCTCTGTTTTCTCCCAAAATTTAGGATGTGTCCACGTTGCGCTTTGGGGTGTTTCCTGTCGCCGGCGCTAGGCCTACCCACGCAAGTGAGGTATCATTTTTATCGGGAGACTTGGGGGAACGCTGGGTGGAAGGAAATTTGTAGCTCCTCTCAGATTCCAGAACTTTCTGCCACAGAAATGTGAGGAACATGTGTTTTTTTAGCTAAATTCTGAGGTTTGCAAAGGATTCTGGGTAACAGAACCTGGTCCGAGCCCCGCAAGTCACCCCTCCTTGGATTCCCCTAGGTCTCTAGTTTTCAGAAATGCACAGGTTTGGTAGGTTTCCCTAGGTGCCGGCTGAGCTAGAGGCCAAAATCTACAGGTAGGCACTTCGCAAAAAACACCTCTGTTTTTTTCCAAAATTTAGGATGTGTCCACGTTGCGCTTTGGGGTGTTTCCTGTCGCCGGCGCTAGGCCTACCCACGCAAGTGAGGTATCATTTTTATCGGGAGACTTGGGGGAACGCTGGGTGGAAGGAAATTTGTAGCTCCTCTCAGATTCCAGAACTTTCTGCCACAGAAATGTGAGGAACATGTGTTTTTTTAGCTAAATTCTGAGGTTTGCAAAGGATTCTGGGTAACAGAACCTGGTCCGAGCCCCGCAAGTCACCCCTCCTTGGATTCCCCTAGGTCTCTAGTTTTCAGAAATGCACAGGTTTGGTAGGTTTCCCTAGGTGCCGGCTGAGCTAGAGGCCAAAATCTACAGGTAGGCACTTCGCAAAAAACACCTCTGTTTTTTTCCAAAATTTAGGATGTGTCCACGTTGCGCTTTGGGGTGTTTCCTGTCGCCGGCGCTAGGCCTACCCACGCAAGTGAGGTATCATTTTTATCGGGAGACTTGGGGGAACGCTGGGTGGAAGGAAATTTGTAGCTCCTCTCAGATTCCAGAACTTTCTGCCACAGAAATGTGAGGAACATGTGTTTTTTTAGCCAAATTTTGAGGTTTGCAAAGGATTCTGGGTAACAGAACCTGGTCCGAGCCCCGCAAGTCACCCCTCCTTGGATTCCCCTAGGTCTCTAGTTTTCAGAAATGCACAGGTTTGGTAGGTTTCCCTAGGTGCCCGCTGAGCTAGAGGCCAAAATCTACAGGTAGGTACTTCGCAAAAAACACCTCTGTTTTTTTCCAAAATTTAGGATGTGTCCACGTTGCGCTTTGGGGTGTTTCCTGTCGCCGGCGCTAGGCCTACCCACGCAAGTGAGGTATCATTTTTATCGGGAGACTTGGGGGAACGCTGGGTGGAAGGAAATTTGTAGCTCCTCTCAGATTCCAGAACTTTCTGCCACAGAAATGTGAGGAACATGTGTTTTTTTAGCCAAATTTTGAGGTTTGCAAAGGATTCTGGGTAACAGAACCTGGTCCGAGCCCCGCAAGTCACCCCTCCTTGGATTCCCCTAGGTCTCTAGTTTTCAGAAATGCACAGGTTTGGTAGGTTTCCCCAGGTGCCGGCTGAGCTAGAGGCCAAAGTCTACAGGTAGGCACTTCGCAAAAAACACCTCTGTTTTTTTCCAAAATTTAGGATGTGTCCACGTTGCGCTTTGGGGTGTTTCCTGTCGCCGGCGCTAGGCCTACCCACGCAAGTGAGGTATCATTTTTATCGGGAGACTTGGGGGAACGCTGGGTGGAAGGAAATTTGTAGCTCCTCTCAGATTCCAGAACTTTCTGCCACAGAAATGTGAGGAACATGTGTTTTTTTAGCCAAAGTTTGAGGTTTGCAAAGGATTCTGGGTAACAGAACCTGGTCCGAGCCCCGCAAGTCACCCCTCCTTGGATTCCCCTAGGTCTCTAGTTTTCAGAAATGCACAGGTTTGGTAGGTTTCCCTAGGTGCTGGCTGAGCTAGAGGCCAAAATCTACAGGTAGGCACTTCGCAAAAAACACCTCTGTTTTTTTCCAAAATTTAGGATGTGTCCACGTTGCGCTTTGGGGTGTTTCCTGCCGCCGGCGCTAGGCCTACCCACGCAAGTGAGGTATCATTTTTATCGGGAGACTTGGGGGAACGCTGGGTGGAAGGAAATTTGTAGCTCCTCTCAGATTCCAGAACTTTCTGCCACAGAAATGTGAGGAACATGTGTTTTTTTAGCCAAATTTTGAGGTTTGCAAAGGATTCTGGGTAACAGAACCTGGTCCGAGCCCCGCAAGTCACCCCTCCTTGGATTCCCCTAGGTCTCTAGTTTTCAGAAATGCACAGGTTTGGTAGGTTTCCCTAGGTGCCTGCTGAGCTAGAGGCCAAAATCTACAGGTAGGTACTTCGCAAAAAACACCTCTGTTTTTTTCCAAAATTTAGGATGTGTCCACGTTGCGCTTTGGGGTGTTTCCTGTCGCCGGCGCTAGGCCTACCCACGCAAGTGAGGTATCATTTTTATCGGGAGACTTGGGGGAACGCTGGGTGGAAGGAAATTTGTAGCTCCTCTCAGATTCCAGAACTTTCTGCCACAGAAATGTGAGGAACATGTGTTTTTTTAGCCAAATTTTGAGGTTTGCAAAGGATTCTGGGTAACAGAACCTGGTCCGAGCCCCGCAAGTCACCCCTCCTTGGATTCCCCTAGGTCTCTAGTTTTCAGAAATGCACAGGTTTGGTAGGTTTCCCCAGGTGCCGGCTGAGCTAGAGGCCAAAGTCTACAGGTAGGCACTTCGCAAAAAACACCTCTGTTTTTTTCCCAAATTTAGGATGTGTCCACGTTGCGCTTTGGGGTGTTTCCTGTCGCCGGCGCTAGGCCTACCCACGCAAGTGAGGTATCATTTTTATCGGGAGACTTGGGGGAACGCTGGGTGGAAGGAAATTTGTAGCTCCTCTCAGATTCCAGAACTTTCTGCCACAAAAATGTGAGGAGCATGTGTTTTTTTAGCCAAAGTTTGAGGTTTGCAAAGGATTCTGGGTAACAGAACCTGGTCCGAGCCCCGCAAGTCACCCCTCCTTGGATTCCCCTACGTCTCTAGTTTTCAGAAATGCACAGGTTTGGTAGGTTTCCCTAGGTGCTGGCTGAGCTAGAGGCCAAAATCTACAGGTAGGCACTTCGCAAAAAACACCTCTGTTTTTTTCCAAAATTTAGGATGTGTCCACGTTGCGCTTTGGGGTGTTTCCTGTCGCCGGCGCTAGGCCTACCCACGCAAGTGAGGTATCATTTTTATCGGGAGACTTGGGGGAACGCTGGGTGGAAGGAAATTTGTAGCTCCTCTCAGATTCCAGAACTTTCTGCCACAGAAATGTGAGGGACATATGTTTTTTTAGCCAAATTTTGAGGTTTGCAAAGGATTCTGGGTAACAGAACCTGGTCCGAGCCCCGCAAGTCACCCCTCCTTGGATTCCCCTAGGTCTCTAGTTTTCAGAAATGCACAGGTTTGGTAGGTTTCCCTAGGTGCCGGCTGAGCTAGAGGCCAAAATCTACAGGTAGGCACTTCGCAAAAAACACCTCTGTTTTTTTCCAAAATTTAGGATGTGTCCACGTTGCGCTTTGGGGTGTTTCCTGTCGCCGGCGCTAGGCCTACCCACGCAAGTGAGGTATCGTTTTTATCGGGAGACTTGGGGGAACGCTGGGTGGAAGGAAATTTGTAAATCCTCTCAGATTCCAGAACTTTTTGCCACAAAAATGTGAGGAGCATGTGTTTTTTTAGCCAAATTTTGAGGTTTGCAAAGGATTCTGGGTAACAGAACCTGGTCCGAGCCCCGCAAGTAACCCCTCCTTGGATTCCCCTAGGTCTCTAGTTTTCAGAAATGCACAGGTTTGGTAGGTTTCCTTAGGTGCCGGCTGAGCTAGAGGCCAAAATCTACAGGTAGGCACTTCGCAAAAAACACCTCTGTTTTCTCCCAAAATTTAGGATGTGTCCACGTTGCGCTTTGGGGTGTTTCCTGTCGCCGGCGCTAGGCCTACCCACGCAAGTGAGGTATCATTTTTATCGGGAGATTTGGGGGAACGCTGGGTGGAAGGAAATTTGTAGCTCCTCTCAGATTCCAGAACTTTCTGCCACAGAAATGTGAGGAACATGTGTTTTTTTAGCCAAATTTTGAGGTTTGCAAAGGATTCTGGGTAACAGAACCTGGTCCGAGCCCCGCAAGTCACCCCTCCTTGGATTCCCCTAGGTCTCTAGTTTTCAGAAATGCACAGGTTTGGTAGGTTTCCCTACGTGCCGGCTGAGCTAGAGGCCAAAATCTACAGGTAGGCACTTCGCAAAAAACACCTCTGTTTTTTTCCAAAATTTAGGATGTGTCCACGTTGCGCTTTGGGGTGTTTCCTGTCGCCGGCGCTAGGCCTACCCACGCAAGTGAGGTATCATTTTTATCGGGAGACTTGGGGGAACGCTGGGTGGAAGGAAATTTGTAGCTCCTCTCAGATTCCAGAACTTTCTGCCACAGAAATGTGAGGAACATGTGTTTTTTTAGCCAAATTTTGAGGTTTGCAAAGGATTCTGGGTAACAGAACCTGGTCCGAGCCCCGCAAGTCACCCCTCCTTGGATTCCCCTAGGTCTCTAGTTTTCAGAAATGCACAGGTTTGGTAGGTTTCCCCAGGTGCCGGCTGAGCTAGAGGCCAAAGTCTACAGGTAGGCACTTCGCAAAAAACACCTCTGTTTTTTTCCAAAATATAGGATGTGTCCACGTTGCGCTTTGGGGTGTTTCCTGTCGCCGGCGCTAGGCCTACCCACGCAAGTGAGGTATCATTTTTATCAGGAGACTTGGGGGAACGCTGGGTGGAAGGAAATTTGTAGCTCCTCTCAGATTCCAGAACTTTCTGCCACAGAAATGTGAGGAACATGTGTTTTTTTAGCCAAAGTTTGAGGTTTGCAAAGGATTCTGGGTAACAGAACCTGGTCCGAGCCCCGCAAGTCACCCCTCCTTGGATTCCCCTAGGTCTCTAGTTTTCAGAAATGCACAGGTTTGGTAGGTTTCCCTAGGTGCTGGCTGAGCTAGAGGCCAAAATCTACAGGTAGGCACTTCGCAAAAAACACCTCTGTTTTTTTCCAAAATTTAGGATGTGTCCACGTTGCGCTTTGGGGTGTTTCCTGTCGCCGGCGCTAGGCCTACCCACGCAAGTGAGGTATCATTTTTATCGGGAGACTTGGGGGAACGCTGGGTGGAAGGAAATTTGTAGCTCCTCTCAGATTCCAGAACTTTCTGCCACAGAAATGTGAGGGACATATGTTTTTTTAGCCAAATTTTGAGGTTTGCAAAGGATTCTGGGTAACAGAACCTGGTCCGAGCCCCGCAAGTCACCCCTCCTTGGATTCCCCTAGGTCTCTAGTTTTCAGAAATGCACAGGTTTGGTAGGTTTCCCTAGGTGCCGGCTGAGCTAGAGGCCAAAATCTACAGGTAGGCACTTCGCAAAAAACACCTCTGTTTTTTTCCAAAATTTAGGATGTGTCCACGTTGCGCTTTGGGGTGTTTCCTGTCGCCGGCGCTAGGCCTACCCACGCAAGTGAGGTATCATTTTTATCGGGAGACTTGGGGGAACGCTGGGTGGAAGGAAATTTGTAGCTCCTCTCAGATTCCAGAACTTTCTGCCACAAAAATGTGAGGAGCATGTGTTTTTTTAGCCAAATTTTGAGGTTTGCAAAGGATTCTGGGTAACAGAACCTGGTCCGAGCCCCGCAAGTCACCCCTCCTTGGATTCCCCTAGGTCTCTAGTTTTCAGAAATGCACAGGTTTGGTAGGTTTCCCTAGGTGCCGGCTGAGCTAGAGGCCAAAATCTACAGGTAGGCACTTCGCAAAAAACACCTCTGTTTTCTCCCAAAATTTAGGATGTGTCCACGTTGCGCTTTGGGGTGTTTCCTGTCGCCGGCGCTAGGCCTACCCACGCAAGTGAGGTATCATTTTTATCGGGAGACTTGGGGGAACGCTGGGTGGAAGGAAATTTGTAGCTCCTCTCAGATTCCAGAACTTTCTGCCACAGAAATGTGAGGAACATGTGTTTTTTTAGCTAAATTCTGAGGTTTGCAAAGGATTCTGGGTAACAGAACCTGGTCCGAGCCCCGCAAGTCACCCCTCCTTGGATTCCCCTAGGTCTCTAGTTTTCAGAAATGCACAGGTTTGGTAGGTTTCCCTAGGTGCCGGCTGAGCTAGAGGCCAAAATCTACAGGTAGGCACTTCGCAAAAAACACCTCTGTTTTTTTCCAAAATTTAGGATGTGTCCACGTTGCGCTTTGGGGTGTTTCCTGTCGCCGGCGCTAGGCCTACCCACGCAAGTGAGGTATCATTTTTATCGGGAGACTTGGGGGAACGCTGGGTGGAAGGAAATTTGTAGCTCCTCTCAGATTCCAGAACTTTCTGCCACAGAAATGTGAGGAACATGTGTTTTTTTAGCCAAATTTTGAGGTTTGCAAAGGATTCTGGGTAACAGAACCTGGTCCGAGCCCCGCAAGTCACCCCTCCTTGGATTCCCCTAGGTCTCTAGTTTTCAGAAATGCACAGGTTTGGTAGGTTTCCCTAGGTGCCCGCTGAGCTAGAGGCCAAAATCTACAGGTAGGTACTTCGCAAAAAACACCTCTGTTTTTTTCCAAAATTTAGGATGTGTCCACGTTGCGCTTTGGGGTGTTTCCTGTCGCCGGCGCTAGGCCTACCCACGCAAGTGAGGTATCATTTTTATCGGGAGACTTGGGGGAACGCTGGGTGGAAGGAAATTTGTAGCTCCTCTCAGATTCCAGAACTTTCTGCCACAGAAATGTGAGGAACATGTGTTTTTTTAGCCAAATTTTGAGGTTTGCAAAGGATTCTGGGTATCAGAACCTGGTCCGAGCCCCGCAAGTCACCCCTCCTTGGATTCCCCTAGGTCTCTAGTTTTCAGAAATGCACAGGTTTGGTAGGTTTCCCTAGGTGCCGGCTGAGCTAGAGGCCAAAATCTACAGGTAGGCACTTCGCAAAAAACACCTCTGTTTTTTTCCAAAATTTAGGGTGTGTCCACGTTGCGCTTTGGGGTGTTTCCTGTCGCCGGCGCTAGGCCTACCCACGCAAGTGAGGTATCATTTTTATCGGGAGACTTGGGGGAACGCTGGGTGGAAGGAAATTTGTAGCTCCTCTCAGATTCCAGAACTTTCTGCCACAAAAATGTGAGGAGCATGTGTTTTTTTAGCCACATTTTGAGGTTTGCAAAGGATTCTGGGTAACAGAACCTGGTCCGAGCCCCGCAAGTCACCCCTCCTTGGATTCCCCTAGGTCTCTAGTTTTCAGAAATGCACAGGTTTGGTAGGTTTCCTTAGGTGCCGGGTGAGCTAGAGGCCAAAATCTACAGGTAGGCTCTTTGCAAAAAACACCTCTGTTTATTCCCAAAATTTAGGATGTGTCCACGTTGCGCTTTGGGGTGTTTCCTGTCGCCGGCGCTAGGCCTACCCACGCAAGTGAGGTATCATTTTTATCGGGAGACTTGGGGGAACGCTGGGTGGAAGGAAATTTGTAGCTCCTCTCAAATTCCAGAACTTTCTGCCACAGAAATTTGAGGAACATGTGTTTTTTTAGCCAAATTTTGAGGTTTGCAAAGGATTCTGGGTAACAGAACCTGGTCCGAGCCCCGCAAGTCACCCCTCCTTGGATTCCCCTAGGTCTCTAGTTTTCAGAAATGCACAGGTTTGGTAGGTTTCCCTACGTGCCGGCTGAGCTAGAGGCCAAAATCTACAGGTAGGTACTTCGCAAAAAACACCTCTGTTTTTTTCCAAAATTTAGGATGTGTCCACGTTGCGCTTTGGGATGTTTCCTGTCGCCGGCGCTAGGCCTACCCACGCAAGTGAGGTATCATTTTTATCGGGAGACTTGGGGGAACGCTGGGTGGAAGGAAATTTGTAGCTCCTCTCAGATTCCAGAACTTTCTGCCACAGAAATGTGAGGAACATGTGTTTTTTTAGCCAAATTTTGAGGTTTGCAAAGGATTCTGGGTAACAGAACCTGGTCCGAGCCCCGCAAGTCACCCCTCCTTGGATTCCCCTAGGTCTCTAGTTTTCAGAAATGCACAGGTTTGGTAGGTTTCCCCAGGTGCCGGCTGAGCTAGAGGCCAAAGTCTACAGGTAGGCACTTCGCAAAAAACACCTCTGTTTTTTTCCAAAATTTAGGATGTGTCCACGTTGCGCTTTGGGGTGTTTCCTGTCGCCGGCGCTAGGCCTACCCACGCAAGTGAGGTATCATTTTTATCGGGAGACTTGGGGGAACGCTGGGTGGAAGGAAATTTGTAGCTCCTCTCAGATTCCAGAACTTTCTGCCACAGAAATGTGAGGAACATGTGTTTTTTTAGCCAAAGTTTGAGGTTTGCAAAGGATTCTGGGTAACAGAACCTGGTCCGAGCCCCGCAAGTCACCCCTCCTTGGATTCCCCTAGGTCTCTAGTTTTCAGAAATGCACAGGTTTGGTAGGTTTCCCTAGGTGCTGGCTGAGCTAGAGGCCAAAATCTACAGGTAGGCACTTCGCAAAAAACACCTCTGTTTTTTTCCAAAATTTAGGATGTGTCCACGTTGCGCTTTGGGGTGTTTCCTGCCGCCGGCGCTAGGCCTACCCACGCAAGTGAGGTATCATTTTTATCGGGAGACTTGGGGGAACGCTGGGTGGAAGGAAATTTGTAGCTCCTCTCAGATTCCAGAACTTTCTGCCACAGAAATGTGAGGGACAAATGTTTTTTTAGCCAAATTTTGAGGTTTGCAAAGGATTCTGGGTAACAGAACCTGGTCCGAGCCCCGCAAGTCACCCCTCCTTGGATTCCCCTAGGTCTCTAGTTTTCAGAAATGCACAGGTTTGGTAGGTTTCCCTAGGTGCCGGCTGAGCTAGAGGCCAAAATCTACAGGTAGGCACTTCGCAAAAAACACCTCTGTTTTTTTCCAAAATTTAGGATGTGTCCACGTTGCGCTTTGGGGTGTTTCCTGTCGCCGGCGCTAGGCCTACCCACGCAAGTGAGGTATCGTTTTTATCGGGAGACTTGGGGGAACGCTGGGTGGAAGGAAATTTGTAGCTCCTCTCAGATTCCAGAACTTTCTGCCACAAAAATGTGAGGAGCATGTGTTTTTTTAGCCAAATTTTGAGGTTTGCAAAGGATTCTGGGTAACAGAACCTGGTCCGAGCCCCGCAAGTCACCCCTCCTTGGATTCCCCTAGGTCTCTAGTTTTCAGAAATGCACAGGTTTGGTAGGTTTCCTTAGGTGCTGGCTGAGCTAGAGGCCAAAATCTACAGGTAGGCACTTCGCAAAAAACACCTCTGTTTTCTCCCAAAATTTAGGATGTGTCCACGTTGCGCTTTGGGGTGTTTCCTGTCGCCGGCGCTAGGCCTACCCACGCAAGTGAGGTATCATTTTTATCGGGAGACTTGGGGGAACGCTGGGTGGAAGGAAATTTGTAGCTCCTCTCAGATTCCAGAACTTTCTGCCACAGAAATGTGAGGAACATGTGTTTTATAGCCAAATTTTGAGGTTTGCAAAGGATTCTGGGTAACAGAACCTGGTCCGAGCCCCGCAAGTCACCCCTCCTTGGATTCCCCTAGGTCTCTAGTTTTCAGAAATGCACAGGTTTGGTAGGTTTCCCTACGTGCCGGCTGAGCTAGAGGCCAAAATCTACAGGTAGGCACTTCGCAAAAAACACCTCTGTTTTTTTCCAAAATTTAGGATGTGTCCACGTTGCGCTTTGGGGTGTTTCCTGTCGCCGGCGCTAGGCCTACCCACGCAAGTGAGGTATCATTTTTATCGGGAGACTTGGGGGAACGCTGGGTGGAAGGAAATTTGTAGCTCCTCTCAGATTCCAGAACTTTCTGCCACAGAAATGTGAGGAACATGTGTTTTTTTAGCCAAATTTTGAGGTTTGCAAAGGATTCTGGGTAACAGAACCTGGTCCGAGCCCCGCAAGTCACCCCTCCTTGGATTCCCCTAGGTCTCTAGTTTTCAGAAATGCACAGGTTTGGTAGGTTTCCCTAGGTGCCGGCTGAGCTAGAGGCCAAAATCTACAGGTAGGCACTTCGCAAAAAACACCTCTGTTTTTTTCCAAAATTTAGGATGTGTCCACGTTGCGCTTTGGGGTGTTTCCTGTCGCCGGCGCTAGGCCTACCCACGCAAGTGAGGTATCATTTTTATCGGGAGACTTGGGGGAACGCTGGGTGGAAGGAAATTTGTAGCTCCTCTCAGATTCCAGAACTTTCTGCCACAAAAATGTGAGGAGCATGTGTTTTTTTAGCCAAATTTTGAGGTTTGCAAAGGATTCTGGGTAACAGAACCTGGTCCGAGCCCCGCAAGTCACCCCTCCTTGGATTCCCCTAGGTCTCTAGTTTTCAGAAATGCACAGGTTTGGTAGGTTTCCCTAGGTGCCGGCTGAGCTAGAGGCCAAAATCTACAGGTAGGCACTTCGCAAAAAACACCTCTGTTTTCTCCCAAAATTTAGGATGTGTCCACGTTGCGCTTTGGGGTGTTTCCTGTCGCCGGCGCTAGGCCTACCCACGCAAGTGAGGTATCATTTTTATCGGGAGACTTGGGGGAACGCTGGGTGGAAGGAAATTTGTAGCTCCTCTCAGATTCCAGAACTTTCTGCCACAGAAATGTGAGGAACATGTGTTTTTTTAGCTAAATTCTGAGGTTTGCAAAGGATTCTGGGTAACAGAACCTGGTCCGAGCCCCGCAAGTCACCCCTCCTTGGATTCCCCTAGGTCTCTAGTTTTCAGAAATGCACAGGTTTGGTAGGTTTCCCTAGGTGCCGGCTGAGCTAGAGGCCAAAATCTACAGGTAGGCACTTCGCAAAAAACACCTCTGTTTTTTTCCAAAATTTAGGATGTGTTCACGTTGCGCTTTGGGGTGTTTCCTGTCGCCGGCGCTAGGCCTACCCACGCAAGTGAGGTATCATTTTTATCGGGAGACTTGGGGGAACGCTGGGTGGAAGGAAATTTGTAGCTCCTCTCAGATTCCAGAACTTTCTGCCACAGAAATGTGAGGAACATGTGTTTTTTTAGCCAAATTTTGAGGTTTGCAAAGGATTCTGGGTAACAGAACCTGGTCCGAGCCCCGCAAGTCACCCCTCCTTGGATTCCCCTAGGTCTCTAGTTTTCAGAAATGCACAGGTTTGGTAGGTTTCCCTAGGTGCCCGCTGAGCTAGAGGCCAAAATCTACAGGTAGGTACTTCGCAAAAAACACCTCTGTTTTTTTCCAAAATTTAGGATGTGTCCACGTTGCGCTTTGGGGTGTTTCCTGTCGCCGGCGCTAGGCCTACCCACGCAAGTGAGGTATCATTTTTATCGGGAGACTTGGGGGAACGCTGGGTGGAAGGAAATTTGTAGCTCCTCTCAGATTCCAGAACTTTCTGCCACAGAAATGTGAGGAACATGTGTTTTTTTAGCCAAATTTTGAGGTTTGCAAAGGATTCTGGGTAACAGAACCTGGTCCGAGCCCCGCAAGTCACCCCTCCTTGGATTCCCCTAGGTCTCTAGTTTTCAGAAATGCACAGGTTTGGTAGGTTTCCCCAGGTGCCGGCTGAGCTAGAGGCCAAAGTCTACAGGTAGGCACTTCGCAAAAAACACCTCTGTTTTTTTCCAAAATTTAGGATGTGTCCACGTTGCGCTTTGGGGTGTTTCCTGTCGCCGGCGCTAGGCCTACCCACGCAAGTGAGGTATCATTTTTATCGGGAGACTTGGGGGAACGCTGGGTGGAAGGAAATTTGTAGCTCCTCTCAGATTCCAGAACTTTCTGCCACAGAAATGTGAGGAACATGTGTTTTTTTAGCCAAAGTTTGAGGTTTGCAAAGGATTCTGGGTAACAGAACCTGGTCCGAGCCCCGCAAGTCACCCCTCCTTGGATTCCCCTACGTCTCTAGTTTTCAGAAATGCACAGGTTTGGTAGGTTTCCCTAGGTGCTGGCTGAGCTAGAGGCCAAAATCTACAGGTAGGCACTTCGCAAAAAACACCTCTGTTTTTTTCCAAAATTTAGGATGTGTCCACGTTGCGCTTTGGGGTGTTTCCTGCCGCCGGCGCTAGGCCTACCCACGCAAGTGAGGTATCATTTTTATCGGGAGACTTGGGGGAACGCTGGGTGGAAGGAAATTTGTAGCTCCTCTCAGATTCCAGAACTTTCTGCCACAGAAATGTGAGGAACATGTGTTTTTTTAGCCAAATTTTGAGGTTTGCAAAGGATTCTGGGTAACAGAACCTGGTCCGAGCCCCGCAAGTCACCCCTCCTTGGATTCCCCTAGGTCTCTAGTTTTCAGAAATGCACAGGTTTGGTAGGTTTCCCCAGGTGCCGGCTGAGCTAGAGGCCAAAGTCTACAGGTAGGCACTTCGCAAAAAACACCTCTGTTTTTTTCCCAAATTTAGGATGTGTCCACGTTGCGCTTTGGGGTGTTTCCTGTCGCCGGCGCTAGGCCTACCCACGCAAGTGAGGTATCATTTTTATCGGGAGACTTGGGGGAACGCTGGGTGGAAGGAAATTTGTAGCTCCTCTCAGATTCCAGAACTTTCTGCCACAAAAATGTGAGGAACATGTGTTTTTTTAGCCAAAGTTTGAGGTTTGCAAAGGATTCTGGGTAACAGAACCTGGTCCGAGCCCCGCAAGTCACCCCTCCTTGGATTCCCCTAGGTCTCTAGTTTTCAGAAATGCACAGGTTTGGTAGGTTTCCCTAGGTGCTGGCTGAGCTAGAGGCCAAAATCTACAGGTAGGCACTTCGCAAAAAACACCTATGTTTTTTTCCAAAATTTAGGATGTGTCCACGTTGCGCTTTGGGGTGTTTCCTGTCGCCGGCGCTAGGCCTACCCACGCAAGTGAGGTATCATTTTTATCGGGAGACTTGGGGGAACGCTGGGTGGAAGGAAATTTGTAGCTCCTCTCAGATTCCAGAACTTTCTGCCACAGAAATGTGAGGGACATATGTTTTTTTAGCCAAATTTTGAGGTTTGCAAAGGATTCTGGGTAACAGAACCTGGTCCGAGCCCCGCAAGTCACCCCTCCTTGGATTCCCCTAGGTCTCTAGTTTTCAGAAATGCACAGCTTTGGTAGGTTTCCCTAGGTGCCGGCTGAGCTAGAGGCCAAAATCTACAGGTAGGCACTTCGCAAAAAACACCTCTGTTTTTTTCCAAAATTTAGGATGTGTCCACGTTGCGCTTTGGGGTGTTTCCTGTCGCCGGCGCTAGGCCTACCCACGCAAGTGAGGTATCGTTTTTATCGGGAGACTTGGGGGAACGCTGGGTGGAAGGAAATTTGTAGCTCCTCTCAGATTCCAGAACTTTCTGCCACAAAAATGTGAGGAGCATGTGTTTTTTTAGCCAAATTTTGAGGTTTGCAAAGGATTCTGGGTAACAGAACCTGGTCCGAGCCCCGCAAGTCACCCCTCCTTGGATTCCCCTAGGTCTCTAGTTTTCAGAAATGCACAGGTTTGGTAGGTTTCCCTAGGTGCCGGCTGAGCTAGAGGCCAAAATCTACAGGTAGGCACTTCGCAAAAAACACCTCTGTTTTCTCCCAAAATTTAGGATGTGTCCACGTTGCGCTTTGGGGTGTTTCCTGTCGCCGGCGCTAGGCCTACCCACGCAAGTGAGGTATCATTTTTATCGGGAGACTTGGGGGAACGCTGGGTGGAAGGAAATTTGTAGCTCCTCTCAGATTCCAGAACTTTCTGCCACAGAAATGTGAGGAACATGTGTTTTTTTAGCTAAATTCTGAGGTTTGCAAAGGATTCTGGGTAACAGAACCTGGTCCGAGCCCCGCAAGTCACCCCTCCTTGGATTCCCCTAGGTCTCTAGTTTTCAGAAATGCACAGGTTTGGTAGGTTTCCCTAGGTGCCGGCTGAGCTAGAGGCCAAAATCTACAGGTAGGCACTTCGCAAAAAACACCTCTGTTTTTTTCCAAAATTTAGGATGTGTCCACGTTGCGCTTTGGGGTGTTTCCTGTCGCCGGCGCTAGGCCTACCCACGCAAGTGAGGTATCATTTTTATCGGGAGACTTGGGGGAACGCTGGGTGGAAGGAAATTTGTAGCTCCTCTCAGATTCCAGAACTTTCTGCCACAGAAATGTGAGGAACATGTGTTTTTTTAGCCAAATTTTGAGGTTTGCAAAGGATTCTGGGTAACAGAACCTGGTCCGAGCCCCGCAAGTCACCCCTCCTTGGATTCCCCTAGGTCTCTAGTTTTCAGAAATGCACAGGTTTGGTAGGTTTCCCTAGGTGCCCGCTGAGCTACAGGCCAAAATCTACAGGTAGGTACTTCGCAAAAAACACCTCTGTTTTTTTCCAAAATTTAGGATGTGTCCACGTTGCGCTTTGGGGTGTTTCCTGTCGCCGGCGCTAGGCCTACCCACGCAAGTGAGGTATCATTTTTATCGGGAGACTTGGGGGAACGCTGGGTGGAAGGAAATTTGTAGCTCCTCTCAGATTCCAGAACTTTCTGCCACAGAAATGTGAGGAACATGTGTTTTTTTAGCCAAATTTTGAGGTTTGCAAAGGATTCTGGGTAACAGAACCTGGTCCGAGCCCCGCAAGTCCCCCCTCCTTGGATTCCCCTAGGTCTCTAGTTTTCAGAAATGCACAGGTTTGGTAGGTTTCCCCAGGTGCCGGCTGAGCTAGAGGCCAAAGTCTACAGGTAGGCACTTCGCAAAAAACACCTCTGTTTTTTTCCAAAATTTAGGATGTGTCCACGTTGCGCTTTGGGGTGTTTCCTGTCGCCGGCGCTAGGCCTACCCACGCAAGTGAGGTATCATTTTTATCAGGAGACTTGGGGGAACGCTGGGTGGAAGGAAATTTGTAGCTCCTCTCAGATTCCAGAACTTTCTGCCACAGAAATGTGAGGAACATGTGTTTTTTTAGCCAAATTGTGAGGTTTGCAAAGGATTCTGGGTAACAGAACCTGGTCCGAGCCCCGCAAGTCACCCCTCCTTGGATTCCCCTAGGTCTCTAGTTTTCAGAAATGCACAGGTTTGGTAGGTTTCCCCAGGTGCCGGCTGAGCTAGAGGCCAAAGTCTACAGGTAGGCACTTCGCAAAAAACACCTCTGTTTTTTTCCAAAATTTAGGATGTGTCCACGTTGCGCTTTGGGGTGTTTCCTGTCGCCGGCGCTAGGCCTACCCACGCAAGTGAGGTATCATTTTTATCGGGAGACTTGGGGGAACGCTGGGTGGAAGGAAATTTGTAGCTCCTCTCAGATTCCAGAACTTTCTGCCACAGAAATGTGAGGAACATGTGTTTTTTTAGCCAAAGTTTGAGGTTTGCAAAGGATTCTGGGTAACAGAACCTGGTCCGAGCCCCGCAAGTCACCCCTCCTTGGATTCCCCTAGGTCTCTAGTTTTCAGAAATGCACAGGTTTGGTAGGTTTCCCTAGGTGCTGGCTGAGCTAGAGGCCAAAATCTACAGGTAGGCACTTCGCAAAAAACACCTCTGTTTTTTTCCAAAATTTAGGATGTGTCCACGTTGCGCTTTGGGGTGTTTCCTGTCGCCGGCGCTAGCCCTACCCACGCAAGTGAGGTATCATTTTTATCGGGAGACTTGGGGGAACGCTGGGTGGAAGGAAATTTGTAGCTCCTCTCAGATTCCAGAACTTTCTGCCACAGAAATGTGAGGAACATGTGTTTTTTTAGCCAAATTTTGAGGTTTGCAAAGGATTCTGGGTAACAGAACCTGGTCCGAGCCCCGCAAGTCACCCCTCCTTGGATTCCCCTAGGTCTCTAGTTTTCAGAAATGCACAGGTTTGGTAGGTTTCCCCAGGTGCCGGCTGAGCTAGAGGCCAAAGTCTACAGGTAGGCACTTCGCAAAAAACACCTCTGTTTTTTTCCAAAATTTAGGATGTGTCCACGTTGCGCTTTGGGGTGTTTCCTGTCGCCGGCGCTAGGCCTACCCACGCAAGTGAGGTATCATTTTTATCGGGAGACTTGGGGGAACGCTGGTTGGAAGGAAATTTGTAGCTCCTCTCAGATTCCAGAACTTTCTGCCACAGAAATGTGAGGGACATATGTTTTTTTAGCCAAATTTTGAGGTTTGCAAAGGATTCTGGGTAACAGAACCTGGTCCGAGCCCCGCAAGTCACCCCTCCTTGGATTCCCCTAGGTCTCTAGTTTTCAGAAATGCACAGGTTTGGTAGGTTTCCCTAGGTGCCGGCTGAGCTAGAGGCCAAAATCTACAGGTAGGCACTTCGCAAAAAACACCTCTGTTTTTTTCCAAAATGTAGGATGTGTCCACGTTGCGCTTTGGGGTGTTTCCTGTCGCCGGCGCTAGGCCTACCCACGCAAGTGAGGTATCATTTTTATCGGGAGACTTGGGGGAACGCTGGGTGGAAGGAAATTTGTAGCTCCTTTCAGATTCCAGAACTTTCTGCCACAAAAATGTGAGGAGCATGTGTTTTTTTAGCCAAATTTTGAGGTTTGCAAAGGATTCTGGGTAACAGAACCTGGTCCGAGCCCCGCAAGTCACCCCTCCTTGGATTCCCCTAGGTCTCTAGTTTTCAGAAATGCACAGGTTTGGTAGGTTTCCCTAGGTGCCGGCTGAGCTAGAGGCCAAAATCTACAGGTAGGCACTTCGCAAAAAACACCTCTGTTTTCTCCCAAAATTTAGGATGTGTCCACGTTGCGCTTTGGGGTGTTTCCTGTCGCCGGCGCTAGGCCTACCCACGCAAGTGAGGTATCATTTTTATCGGGAGACTTGGGGGAACGCTGGGTGGAAGGAAATTTGTAGCTCCTCTCAGATGCCAGAACTTTCTGCCACAGAAATGTGAGGAACATGTGTTTTTTTAGCTAAATTCTGAGGTTTGCAAAGGATTCTGGGTAACAGAACCTGGTCCGAGCCCCGCAAGTCACCCCTCCTTGGATTCCCCTAGGTCTCTAGTTTTCAGAAATGCACAGGTTTGGTAGGTTTCCCTAGGTGCCGGCTGAGCTAGAGGCCAAAATCTACAGGTAGGCACTTCGCAAAAAACACCTCTGTTTTTTTCCAAAATTTAGGATGTGTCCACGTTGCGCTTTGGGGTGTTTCCTGTCGCCGGCGCTAGGCCTACCCACGCAAGTGAGGTATCATTTTTATCGGGAGACTTGGGGGAACGCTGGGTGGAAGGAAATTTGTAGCTCCTCTCAGATTCCAGAACTTTCTGCCACAGAAATGTGAGGAACATGTGTTTTTTTAGCCAAATTTTGAGGTTTGCAAAGGATTCTGGGTAACAGAACCTGGTCCGAGCCCCGCAAGTCACCCCTCCTTGGATTCCCCTAGGTCTCTAGTTTTCAGAAATGCACAGGTTTGGTAGGTTTCCCTAGGTGCCCGCTGAGCTAGAGGCCAAAATCTACAGGTAGGTACTTCGCAAAAAACACCTCTGTTTTTTTCCAAAATTTAGGATGTGTCCACGTTGCGCTTTGGGGTGTTTCCTGTCGCCGGCGCTAGGCCTACCCACGCAAGTGAGGTATCATTTTTATCGGGAGACTTGGGGGAACGCTGGGTGGAAGGAAATTTGTAGCTCCTCTCAGATTCCAGAACTTTCTGCCACAGAAATGTGAGGAACATGTGTTTTTTAAGCCAAATTTTGAGGTTTGCAAAGGATTCTGGGTAACAGAACCTGGTCCGAGCCCCGCAAGTCCCCCCTCCTTGGATTCCCCTAGGTCTCTAGTTTTCAGAAATGCACAGGTTTGGTAGGTTTCCCCAGGTGCCGGCTGAGCTAGAGGCCAAAGTCTACAGGTAGGCACTTCGCAAAAAACACCTCTGTTTTTTTCCAAAATTTAGGATGTGTCCACGTTGCGCTTTGGGGTGTTTCCTGTCGCCGGCGCTAGGCCTACCCACGCAAGTGAGGTATCATTTTTATCGGTAGACTTGGGGGAACGCTGGGTGGAAGGAAATTTGTAGCTCCTCTCAGATTCCAGAACTTTCTGCCACAGAAATGTGAGGAACATGTGTTTTTTTAGCCAAAGTTTGAGGTTTGCAAAGGATTCTGGGTAACAGAACCTGGTCCGAGCCCCGCAAGTCACCCCTCCTTGGATTCCCCTAGGTCTCTAGTTTTCAGAAATGCACAGGTTTGGTAGGTTTCCCTAGGTGCTGGCTGAGCTAGAGGCCAAAATCTACAGGTAGGCACTTTGCAAAAAACACCTCTGTTTTTTTCCAAAATTTAGGATGTGTCCACGTTGCGCTTTGGGGTGTTTCCTGTCGCCGGCGCTAGGCCTACCCACGCAAGTGAGGTATCATTTTTATCGGGAGACTTGGGGGAACGCTGGGTGGAAGGAAATTTGTAGCTCCTCTCAGATTCCAGAACTTTCTGCCACAGATATGTGAGGAACATGTGTTTTTTTAGCCAAATTTTGAGGTTTGCAAAGGATTCTGGGTAACAGAACCTGGTCCGAGCCCCGCAAGTCACCCCTCCTTGGATTCCCCTAGGTCTCTAGTTTTCAGAAATGCACAGGTTTGGTAGATTTCCCTAGGTGCCTGCTGAGCTAGAGGCCAAAATCTACAGGTAGGTACTTCGCAAAAAACACCTCTGTTTTTTTCCAAAATTTAGGATGTGTCCACGTTGCGCTTTGGGGTGTTTCCTGTCGCCGGCGCTAGGCCTACCCACGCAAGTGAGGTATCATTTTTATCGGGAGACTTGGGGGAACGCTGGGTGGAAGGAAATTTGTAGCTCCTCTCAGATTCCAGAACTTTCTGCCACAGAAATGTGAGGAACATGTGTTTTTTTAGCCAAATTTTGAGGTTTGCAAAGGATTCTGGGTAACAGAACCTGGTCCGAGCCCCGCAAGTCACCCCTCCTTGGATTCCCCTAGGTCTCTAGTTTTCAGAAATGCACAGGTTTGGTAGGTTTCCCTAGGTGCCTGCTGAGCTAGAGGCCAAAATCTACAGGTAGGTACTTCGCAAAAAACACCTCTGTTTTTTTCCAAAATTTAGGATGTGTCCACGTTGCGCTTTGGGGTGTTTCCTGTCGCCGGCGCTAGGCCTACCCACGCAAGTGAGGTATCATTTTTATCGGGAGACTTGGGGGAACGCTGGGTGGAAGGAAATTTGTAGCTCCTCTCAGATTCCAGAACTTTCTGCCACAGAAATGTGAGGAACATGTGTTTTTTTAGCCGAATTTTGAGGTTTGCAAAGGATTCTGGGTAACAGAACCTGGTCCGAGCCCCGCAAGTCACCCCTCCTTGGATTCCCCTAGGTCTCTAGTTTTCAGAAATGCACAGGTTCGGTAGGTTTCCCCAGGTGCCGGCTGAGCTAGAGGCCAAAGTCTACAGGTAGGCACTTCGCAAAAAACACCTCTGTTTTTTTCCCAAATTTAGGATGTGTCCACGTTGCGCTTTGGGGTGTTTCCTGTCGCCGGCGCTAGGCCTACCCACGCAAGTGAGGTATCATTTTTATCGGGAGACTTGGGGGAACGCTGGGTGGAAGGAAATTTGTAGCTCCTCTCAGATTCCAGAACTTTCTGCCACAAAAATGTGAGGAGCATGTGTTTTTTTAGCCAAAGTTTGAGGTTTGCAAAGGATTCTGGGTAACAGAACCTGGTCCGAGCCCCGCAAGTCACCCCTCCTTGGATTCCCCTAGGTCTCTAGTTTTCAGAAATGCACAGGTTTGGTAGGTTTCCCTAGGTGCTGGCTGAGCTAGAGGCCAAAATCTACAGGTAGGCACTTCGCAAAAAACACCTCTGTTTTTTTCCAAAATTTAGGATGTGTCCACGTTGCGCTTTGGGGTGTTTCCTGTCGCCGGCGCTAGGCCTACCCACGCAAGTGAGGTATCATTTTTATCGGGAGACTTGGGGGAACGCTGGGTGGAAGGAAATTTGTAGCTCCTCTCAGATTCCAGAACTTTCTGCCACAGAAATGTGAGGGACATATGTTTTTTTAGCCAAATTTTGAGGTTTGCAAAGGATTCTGGGTAACAGAACCTGGTCCGAGCCCCGCAAGTCACCCCTCCTTGGATTCCCCTAGGTCTCTAGTTTTCAGAAATGCACAGGTTTGGTAGGTTTCCCTAGGTGCCGGCTGAGCTAGAGGCCAAAATCTACAGGTAGGCACTTCGCAAAAAACACCTCTGTTTTCTCCCAAAATTTAGGATGTGTCCACGTTGCGCTTTGGGGTGTTTCCTGTCGCCGGCGCTAGGCCTACCCACGCAAGTGAGGTATCATTTTTATCGGGAGACTTGGGGGAACGCTGGGTGGAAGGAAATTTGTAGCTCCTCTCAGATTCCAGAACTTTCTGCCACAGAAATGTGAGGAACATGTGTTTTTTTAGCCAAATTTTGAGGTTTGCAAAGGATTCTGGGTAACAGAACCTGGTCCGTGCCCCGCAAGTCACCCCTCCTTGGATTCCCCTAGGTCTCTAGTTTTCAGAAATGCACAGGTTTGGTAGGTTTCCCTACGTGCCGGCTGAGCTAGAGGCCAAAATCTACAGGTAGGCACTTCGCAAAAAACACCTCTGTTTTTTTCCAAAATTTAGGATGTGTCCACGTTGCGCTTTGGGGTGTTTCCTGTCGCCGGCGCTAGGCCTACCCACGCAAGTGAGGTATCATTTTTATCGGGAGACTTGGGGGAACGCTGGGTGGAAGGAAATTTGTAGCTCCTCTCAGATTCCAGAACTTTCTGCCACAGAAATGTGAGGAACATGTGTTTTTTTAGCCAAATTTTGAGGTTTGCAAAGGATTCTGGGTAACAGAACCTGGTCCGAGCCCCGCAAGTCACCCCTCCTTGGATTCCCCTAGGTCTCTAGTTTTCAGAAATGCACAGGTTTGGTAGGTTTCCCCAGGTGCCGGCTGAGCTAGAGGCCAAAGTCTACAGGTAGGCACTTCGCAAAAAACACCTCTGTTTTTTTCCAAAATTTAGGATGTGTCCACGTTGCGCTTTGGGGTGTTTCCTGTCGCCGGCGCTAGGCCTACCCACGCAAGTGAGGTATCATTTTTATCGGGAGACTTGGGGGAACGCTGGGTGGAAGGAAATTTGTAGCTCCTCTCAGATTCCAGAACTTTCTGCCACAGAAATGTGAGGAACATGTGTTTTTTGAGCCAAAGTTTGAGGTTTGCAAAGGATTCTGGGTAACAGAACCTGGTCCGAGCCCCGCAAGTCACCCCTCCTTGGATTCCCCTAGGTCTCTAGTTTTCAGAAATGCACAGGTTTGGTAGGTTTCCCTAGGTGCTGGCTGAGCTAGAGGCCAAAATCTACAGGTAGGCACTTCGCAAAAAACACCTCTGTTTTTTTCCAAAATTTAGGATGTGTCCACGTTGCGCTTTGGGGTGTTTCCTGTCGCCGGCGCTAGCCCTACCCACGCAAGTGAGGTATCATTTTTATCGGGAGACTTGGGGGAACGCTGGGTGGAAGGAAATTTGTAGCTCCTCTCAGATTCCAGAACTTTCTGCCACAGAAATGTGAGGAACATGTGTTTTTTTAGCCAAATTTTGAGGTTTGCAAAGGATTCTGGGTAACAGAACCTGGTCCGAGCCCCGCAAGTCACCCCTCCTTGGATTCCCCTAGGTCTCTAGTTTTCAGAAATGCACAGGTTTGGTAGGTTTCCCCAGGTGCCGGCTGAGCTAGAGGCCAAAGTCTACAGGTAGGCACTTCGCAAAAAACACCTCTGTTTTTTTCCAAAATTTAGGATGTGTCCACGTTGCGCTTTGGGGTGTTTCCTGTCGCCGGCGCTAGGCCTACCCACGCAAGTGAGGTATCATTTTTATCGGGAGACTTGGGGGAACGCTGGTTGGAAGGAAATTTGTAGCTCCTCTCAGATTCCAGAACTTTCTGCCACAGAAATGTGAGGGACATATGTTTTTTTAGCCAAATTTTGAGGTTTGCAAAGGATTCTGGGTAACAGAACCTGGTCCGAGCCCCGCAAGTCACCCCTCCTTGGATTCCCCTAGGTCTCTAGTTTTCAGAAATGCACAGGTTTGGTAGGTTTCCCTAGGTGCCGGCTGAGCTAGAGGCCAAAATCTACAGGTAGGCACTTCGCAAAAAACACCTCTGTTTTTTTCCAAAATGTAGGATGTGTCCACGTTGCGCTTTGGGGTGTTTCCTGTCGCCGGCGCTAGGCCTACCCACGCAAGTGAGGTATCATTTTTATCGGGAGACTTGGGGGAACGCTGGGTGGAAGGAAATTTGTAGCTCCTTTCAGATTCCAGAACTTTCTGCCACAAAAATGTGAGGAGCATGTGTTTTTTTAGCCAAATTTTGAGGTTTGCAAAGGATTCTGGGTAACAGAACCTGGTCCGAGCCCCGCAAGTCACCCCTCCTTGGATTCCCCTAGGTCTCTAGTTTTCAGAAATGCACAGGTTTGGTAGGTTTCCCTAGGTGCCGGCTGAGCTAGAGGCCAAAATCTACAGGTAGGCACTTCGCAAAAAACACCTCTGTTTTCTCCCAAAATTTAGGATGTGTCCACGTTGCGCTTTGGGGTGTTTCCTGTCGCCGGCGCTAGGCCTACCCACGCAAGTGAGGTATCATTTTTATCGGGAGACTTGGGGGAACGCTGGGTGGAAGGAAATTTGTAGCTCCTCTCAGATGCCAGAACTTTCTGCCACAGAAATGTGAGGAACATGTGTTTTTTTAGCTAAATTCTGAGGTTTGCAAAGGATTCTGGGTAACAGAACCTGGTCCGAGCCCCGCAAGTCACCCCTCCTTGGATTCCCCTAGGTCTCTAGTTTTCAGAAATGCACAGGTTTGGTAGGTTTCCCTAGGTGCCGGCTGAGCTAGAGGCCAAAATCTACAGGTAGGCACTTCGCAAAAAACACCTCTGTTTTTTTCCAAAATTTAGGATGTGTCCACGTTGCGCTTTGGGGTGTTTCCTGTCGCCGGCGCTAGGCCTACCCACGCAAGTGAGGTATCATTTTTATCGGGAGACTTGGGGGAACGCTGGGTGGAAGGAAATTTGTAGCTCCTCTCAGATTCCAGAACTTTCTGCCACAGAAATGTGAGGAACGTGTTTTTTTAGCCAAATTTTGAGGTTTGCAAAGGATTCTGGGTAACAGAACCTGGTCCGAGCCCCGCAAGTCACCCCTCCTTGGATTCCCCTAGGTCTCTAGTTTTCAGAAATGCACAGGTTTGGTAGGTTTCCCTAGGTGCCCGCTGAGCTAGAGGCCAAAATCTACAGGTAGGTACTTCGCAAAAAACACCTCTGTTTTTTTCCAAAATTTAGGATGTGTCCACGTTGCGCTTTGGGGTGTTTCCTGTCGCCGGCGCTAGGCCTACCCACGCAAGTGAGGTATCATTTTTATCGGGAGACTTGGGGGAACGCTGGGTGGAAGGAAATTTGTAGCTCCTCTCAGATTCCAGAACTTTCTGCCACAGAAATGTGAGGAACATGTGTTTTTTAAGCCAAATTTTGAGGTTTGCAAAGGATTCTGGGTAACAGAACCTGGTCCGAGCCCCGCAAGTCCCCCCTCCTTGGATTCCCCTAGGTCTCTAGTTTTCAGAAATGCACAGGTTTGGTAGGTTTCCCCAGGTGCCGGCTGAGCTAGAGGCCAAAGTCTACAGGTAGGCACTTCGCAAAAAACACCTCTGTTTTTTTCCAAAATTTAGGATGTGTCCACGTTGCGCTTTGGGGTGTTTCCTGTCGCCGGCGCTAGGCCTACCCACGCAAGTGAGGTATCATTTTTATCGGGAGACTTGGGGGAACGCTGGGTGGAAGGAAATTTGTAGCTCCTCTCAGATTCCAGAACTTTCTGCCACAGAAATGTGAGGAACATGTGTTTTTTTAGCCAAAGTTTGAGGTTTGCAAAGGATTCTGGGTAACAGAACCTGGTCCGAGCCCCGCAAGTCACCCCTCCTTGGATTCCCCTAGGTCTCTAGTTTTCAGAAATGCACAGGTTTGGTAGGTTTCCCTAGGTGCTGGCTGAGCTAGAGGCCAAAATCTACAGGTAGGCACTTCGCAAAAAACACCTCTGTTTTTTTCCAAAATTTAGGATGTGTCCACGTTGCGCTTTGGGGTGTTTCCTGTCGCCGGCGCTAGGCCTACCCACGCAAGTGAGGTATCATTTTTATCGGGAGACTTGGGGGAACGCTGGGTGGAAGGAAATTTGTAGCTCCTCTCAGATTCCAGAACTTTCTGCCACAGATATGTGAGGAACATGTGTTTTTTTAGCCAAATTTTGAGGTTTGCAAAGGATTCTGGGTAACAGAACCTGGTCCGAGCCCCGCAAGTCACCCCTCCTTGGATTCCCCTAGGTCTCTAGTTTTCAGAAATGCACAGGTTTGGTAGATTTCCCTAGGTGCCTGCTGAGCTAGAGGCCAAAATCTACAGGTAGGTACTTCGCAAAAAACACCTCTGTTTTTTTCCAAAATTTAGGATGTGTCCACGTTTCGCTTTGGGGTGTTTCCTGTCGCCGGCGCTAGGCCTACCCACGCAAGTGAGGTATCATTTTTATCGGGAGACTTGGGGGAACGCTGGGTGGAAGGAAATTTGTAGCTCCTCTCAGATTCCAGAACTTTCTGCCACAGAAATGTGAGGAACATGTGTTTTTTTAGCCAAATTTTGAGGTTTGCAAAGGATTCTGGGTAACAGAACCTGGTCCGAGCCCCGCAAGTCACCCCTCCTTGGATTCCCCTAGGTCTCTAGTTTTCAGAAATGCACAGGTTTGGTAGGTTTCCCTAGGTGCCTGCTGAGCTAGAGGCCAAAATCTACAGGTAGGTACTTCGCAAAAAACACCTCTGTTTTTTTCCAAAATTTAGGATGTGTCCACGTTGCGCTTTGGGGTGTTTCCTGTCGCCGGCGCTAGGCCTACCCACGCAAGTGAGGTATCATTTTTATCGGGAGACTTGGGGGAACGCTGGGTGGAAGGAAATTTGTAGCTCCTCTCAGATTCCAGAACTTTCTGCCACAGAAATGTGAGGAACATGTGTTTTTTTAGCCGAATTTTGAGGTTTGCAAAGGATTCTGGGTAACAGAACCTGGTCCGAGCCCCGCAAGTCACCCCTCCTTGGATTCCCCTAGGTCTCTAGTTTTCAGAAATGCACAGGTTTGGTAGGTTTCCCCAGGTGCCGGCTGAGCTAGAGGCCAAAGTCTACAGGTAGGCACTTCGCAAAAAACACCTCTGTTTTTTTCCCAAATTTAGGATGTGTCCACGTTGCGCTTTGGGGTGTTTCCTGTCGCCGGCGCTAGGCCTACCCACGCAAGTGAGGTATCATTTTTATCGGGAGACTTGGGGGAACGCTGGGTGGAAGGAAATTTGTAGCTCCTCTCAGATTCCAGAACTTTCTGCCACAAAAATGTGAGGAGCATGTGTTTTTTTAGCCAAAGTTTGAGGTTTGCAAAGGATTCTGGGTAACAGAACCTGGTCCGAGCCCCGCAAGTCACCCCTCCTTGGATTCCCCTAGGTCTCTAGTTTTCAGAAATGCACAGGTTTGGTAGGTTTCCCTAGGTGCTGGCTGAGCTAGAGGCCAAAATCTACAGGTAGGCACTTCGCAAAAAACACCTCTGTTTTTTTCCAAAATTTAGGATGTGTCCACGTTGCGCTTTGGGGTGTTTCCTGTCGCCGGCGCTAGGCCTACCCACGCAAGTGAGGTATCATTTTTATCGGGAGACTTGGGGGAACGCTGGGTGGAAGGAAATTTGTAGCTCCTCTCAGATTCCAGAACTTTCTGCCACAGAAATGTGAGGGACATATGTTTTTTTAGCCAAATTTTGAGGTTTGCAAAGGATTCTGGGTAACAGAACCTGGTCCGAGCCCCGCAAGTCACCCCTCCTTGGATTCCCCTAGGTCTCTAGTTTTCAGAAATGCACAGGTTTGGTAGGTTTCCCTAGGTGCCGGCTGAGCTAGAGGCCAAAATCTACAGGTAGGCACTTCGCAAAAAACACCTCTGTTTTCTCCCAAAATTTAGGATGTGTCCACGTTGCGCTTTGGGGTGTTTCCTGTCGCCGGCGCTAGGCCTACCCACGCAAGTGAGGTATCATTTTTATCGGGAGACTTGGGGGAACGCTGGGTGGAAGGAAATTTGTAGCTCCTCTCAGATTCCAGAACTTTCTGCCACAGAAATGTGAGGAACATGTGTTTTTTGAGCCAAATTTTGAGGTTTGCAAAGGATTCTGGGTAACAGAACCTGGTCCGAGCCCCGCAAGTCCCCCCTCCTTGGATTCCCCTAGGTCTCTAGTTTTCAGAAATGCACAGGTTTGGTAGGTTTCCCCAGGTGCCGGCTGAGCTAGAGGCCAAAGTCTACAGGTAGGCACTTCGCAAAAAACACCTCTGTTTTTTTCCAAAATTTAGGATGTGTCCACGTTGCGCTTTGGGGTGTTTCCTGTCGCCGGCGCTAGGCCTACCCACGCAAGTGAGGTATCATTTTTATCGGGAGACTTGGGGGAACGCTGGGTGGAAGGAAATTTGTAGCTCCTCTCAGATTCCAGAACTTTCTGCCACAGAAATGTGAGGAACATGTGTTTTTTTAGCCAAAGTTTGAGGTTTGCAAAGGATTCTGGGTAACAGAACCTGGTCCGAGCCCCGCAAGTCACCCCTCCTTGGATTCCCCTAGGTCTCTAGTTTTCAGAAATGCACAGGTTTGGTAGGTTTCCCTAGGTGCTGGCTGAGCTAGAGGCCAAAATCTACAGGTAGGCACTTCGCAAAAAACACCTCTGTTTTTTTCCAAAATTTAGGATGTGTCCACGTTGCGCTTTGGGGTGTTTCCTGTCGCCGGCGCTAGGCCTACCCACGCAAGTGAGGTATCATTTTTATCGGGAGACTTGGGGGAACGCTGGGTGGAAGGAAATTTGTAGCTCCTCTCAGATTCCAGAACTTTCTGCCACAGATATGTGAGGAACATGTGTTTTTTTAGCCAAATTTTGAGGTTTGCAAAGGATTCTGGGTAACAGAACCTGGTCCGAGCCCCGCAAGTCACCCCTCCTTGGATTCCCCTAGGTCTCTAGTTTTCAGAAATGCACAGGTTTGGTAGATTTCCCTAGGTGCCTGCTGAGCTAGAGGCCAAAATCTACAGGTAGGTACTTCGCAAAAAACACCTCTGTTTTTTTCCAAAATTTAGGATGTGTCCACGTTTCGCTTTGGGGTGTTTCCTGTCGCCGGCGCTAGGCCTACCCACGCAAGTGAGGTATCATTTTTATCGGGAGACTTGGGGGAACGCTGGGTGGAAGGAAATTTGTAGCTCCTCTCAGATTCCAGAACTTTCTGCCACAGAAATGTGAGGAACATGTGTTTTTTTAGCCAAATTTTGAGGTTTGCAAAGGATTCTGGGTAACAGAACCTGGTCCGAGCCCCGCAAGTCACCCCTCCTTGGATTCCCCTAGGTCTCTAGTTTTCAGAAATGCACAGGTTTGGTAGGTTTCCCTAGGTGCCTGCTGAGCTAGAGGCCAAAATCTACAGGTAGGTACTTCGCAAAAAACACCTCTGTTTTTTTCCAAAATTTAGGATGTGTCCACGTTGCGCTTTGGGGTGTTTCCTGTCGCCGGCGCTAGGCCTACCCACGCAAGTGAGGTATCATTTTTATCGGGAGACTTGGGGGAACGCTGGGTGGAAGGAAATTTGTAGCTCCTCTCAGATTCCAGAACTTTCTGCCACAGAAATGTGAGGAACATGTGTTTTTTTAGCCGAATTTTGAGGTTTGCAAAGGATTCTGGGTAACAGAACCTGGTCCGAGCCCCGCAAGTCACCCCTCCTTGGATTCCCCTAGGTCTCTAGTTTTCAGAAATGCACAGGTTTGGTAGGTTTCCCCAGGTGCCGGCTGAGCTAGAGGCCAAAGTCTACAGGTAGGCACTTCGCAAAAAACACCTCTGTTTTTTTCCCAAATTTAGGATGTGTCCACGTTGCGCTTTGGGGTGTTTCCTGTCGCCGGCGCTAGGCCTACCCACGCAAGTGAGGTATCATTTTTATCGGGAGACTTGGGGGAACGCTGGGTGGAAGGAAATTTGTAGCTCCTCTCAGATTCCAGAACTTTCTGCCACAAAAATGTGAGGAGCATGTGTTTTTTTAGCCAAAGTTTGAGGTTTGCAAAGGATTCTGGGTAACAGAACCTGGTCCGAGCCCCGCAAGTCACCCCTCCTTGGATTCCCCTAGGTCTCTAGTTTTCAGAAATGCACAGGTTTGGTAGGTTTCCCTAGGTGCTGGCTGAGCTAGAGGCCAAAATCTACAGGGAGGCACTTCGCAAAAAACACCTCAGTTTTTTTCCAAAATTTAGGATGTGTCCACGTTGCGCTTTGGGGTGTTTCCTGTCGCCGGCGCTAGGCCTACCAACGCAAGTGAGGTATCATTTTTATCGGGAGACTTGGGGGAACGCTGGGTGGAAGGAAATTTGTAGCTCCTCTCAGATTCCAGAACTTTCTGCCACAGAAATGTGAGGGACATATGTTTTTTTAGCCAAATTTTGAGGTTTGCAAAGGATTCTGGGTAACAGAACCTGGTCCGAGCCCCGCAAGTCACCCCTCCTTGGATTCCCCTAGGTCTCTAGTTTTCAGAAATGCACAGGTTTGGTAGGTTTCCCTAGGTGCCGGCTGAGCTAGAGGCCAAAATCTACAGGTAGGCACTTCGCAAAAAACACCTCTGTTTTCTCCCAAAATTTAGGATGTGTCCACGTTGCGCTTTGGGGTGTTTCCTGTCGCCGGCGCTAGGCCTACCCACGCAAGTGAGGTATCATTTTTATCGGGAGACTTGGGGGAACGCTGGGTGGAAGGAAATTTGTAGCTCCTCTCAGATTCCAGAACTTTCTGCCACAGAAATGTGAGGAACATGTGTTTTTTTAGCCAAATTTTGAGGTTTGCAAAGGATTCTGGGTAACAGAACCTGGTCCGAGCCCCGCAAGTCACCCCTCCTTGGATTCCCCTAGGTCTCTAGTTTTCAGAAATGCACAGGTTTGGTAGGTTTCCCTACGTGCCGGCTGAGCTAGAGGCCAAAATCTACAGGTAGGCACTTCGCAAAAAACACCTCTGTTTTTTTCCAAAATTTAGGATGTGTCCACGTTGCGCTTTGGGGTGTTTCCTGTCGCCGGCGCTAGGCCTACCCACGCAAGTGAGGTATCATTTTTATCGGGAGACTTGGGGGAACGCTGGGTGGAAGGAAATTTGTAGCTCCTCTCAGATTCCAGAACTTTCTGCCACAGAAATGTGAGGAACATGTGTTTTTTTAGCCAAATTTTGAGGTTTGCAAAGGATTCTGGGTAACAGAACCTGGTCCGAGCCCCGCAAGTCACCCCTCCTTAGATTCCCCTAGGTCTCTAGTTTTCAGAAATGCACAGGTTTGGTAGGTTTCCCCAGGTGCCGGCTGAGCTAGAGGCCAAAGTCTACAGGTAGGCACTTCGCAAAAAACACCTCTGTTTTTTTCCAAAATTTAGGATGTGTCCACGTTGCGCTTTGGGGTGTTTCCTGTCGCCGGCGCTAGGCCTACCCACGCAAGTGAGGTATCATTTTTATCGGGAGACTTGGGGGAACGCTGGGTGGAAGGAAATTTGTAGCTCCTCTCAGATTCCAGAACTTTCTGCCACAGAAATGTGAGGAACATGTGTTTTTTTAGCCAAAGTTTGAGGTTTGCAAAGGATTCTGGGTAACAGAACCTGGTCCGAGCCCCGCAAGTCACCCCTCCTTGGATTCCCCTAGGTCTCTAGTTTTCAGAAATGCACAGGTTTGGTAGGTTTCCCTAGGTGCCGGCTGAGCTAGAGGCCAAAATCTACAGGTAGGCACTTCGCAAAAAACACCTCTGTTTTTTTCCAAAATTTAGGATGTGTCCACGTTGCGCTTTGGGGTGTTTCCTGTCGCCGGCGCTAGGCCTACCCACGCAAGTGAGGTATCATTTTTATCGGGAGACTTGGGGGAACGCTGGGTGGAAGGAAATTTGTAGCTCCTCTCAGATTCCAGAACTTTCTGCCACAGAAATGTGAGGGACATATGTTTTTTTAGCCAAATTTTGAGGTTTGCAAAGGATTCTGGATAACAGAACCTGGTCCGAGCCCCGCAAGTCCCCCCCTCCTTGGATTCCCCTAGGTCTCTAGTTTTCAGAAATGCACAGGTTTGGTAGGTTTCCCTAGGTGCCGGCTGAGCTAGAGGCCAAAATCTACAGGTAGGCACTTCGCAAAAAACACCTCTGTTTTTTTCCAAAATTTAGGATGTGTCCACGTTGCGCTTTGGGGTGTTTCCTGTCGCCGGCGCTAGGCCTACCCACGCAAGTGAGGTATCATTTTTATCGGGAGACTTGGGGGAACGCTGGGTGGAAGGAAATTTGTAGCTCCTCTCAGATTCCAGAACTTTCTGCCACAGAAATGTGAGGAACATGTGTTTTTTTAGCTAAATTCTGAGGTTTGCAAAGGATTCTGGGTAACAGAACCTGGTCCGAGCCCCGCAAGTCACCCCTCCTTGGATTCCCCTAGGTCTCTAGTTTTCAGAAATGCACAGGTTTGGTAGGTTTCCCTAGGTGCCGGCTGAGCTAGAGGCCAAAATCTACAGGTAGGCACTTCGCAAAAAACACCTCTGTTTTTTCCAAAATTTAGGATGTGTCCACGTTGCGCTTTGGGGTGTTTCCTGTCGCCGGCGCTAGGCCTACCCACGCAAGTGAGGTATCATTTTTATCGGGAGACTTGGGGGAACGCTGGGTGGAAGGAAATTTGTAGCTCCTCTCAGATTCCAGAACTTTCTGCCACAGAAATGTGAGGAACATGTGTTTTTTTAGCCAAATTTTGAGGTTTGCAAAGGATTCTGGGTAACAGAACCTGGTCCGAGCCCCGCAAGTCACCCCTCCTTGGATTCCCCTAGGTCTCTAGTTTTCAGAAATGCACAGGTTTGGTAGGTTTCCCTAGGTGCCCGCTGAGCTAGAGGCCAAAATCTACAGGTAGGTACTTCGCAAAAAACACCTCTGTTTTTTTCCAAAATTTAGGATGTGTCCACGTTGCGCTTTGGGGTGTTTCCTGTCGCCGGCGCTAGGCCTACCCACGCAAGTGAGGTATCATTTTTATCGGGAGACTTGGGGGAACGCTGGGTGGAAGGAAATTTGTAGCTCCTCTCAGATTCCAGAACTTTCTGCCACAGAAATGTGAGGAACATGTGTTTTTTTAGCCAAATTTTGAGGTTTGCAAAGGATTCTGGGTAACAGAACCTGGTCCGAGCCCCGCAAGTCCCCCCTCCTTGGATTCCCCTAGGTCTCTAGTTTTCAGAAATGCACAGGTTTGGTAGGTTTCCCCAGGTGCCGGCTGAGCTAGAGGCCAAAGTCTACAGGTAGGCACTTCGCAAAAAACACCTCTGTTTTTTTCCAAAATTTAGGATGTGTCCACGTTGCGCTTTGGGGTGTTTCCTGTCGCCGGCGCTAGGCCTACCCACGCAAGTGAGGTATCATTTTTATCGGGAGACTTGGGGGAACGCTGGGTGGAAGGAAATTTGTAGCTCCTCTCAGATTCCAGAACTTTCTGCCACAAAAATGTGAGGAGCATGTGTTTTTTTAGCCACATTTTGAGGTTTGCAAAGGATTCTGGGTAACAGAACCTGGTCCGAGCCCCGCAAGTCACCCCTCCTTGGATTCCCCTAGGTCTCTAGTTTTCAGAAATGCACAGGTTTGGTAGGTTTCCTTAGGTGCCGGCTGAGCTAGAGGCCAAAATCTACAGGTAGGCACTTCGCAAAAAACACCTCTGTTTATTCCCAAAATTTAGGATGTGTCCACGTTGCGCTTTGGGGTGTTTCCTGTCGCCGGCGCTAGGCCTACCCACGCAAGTGAGGTATCATTTTTATCGGGAGACTTGGGGGAACGCTGGGTGGAAGGAAATTTGTAGCTCCTCTCAGATTCCAGAACTTTCTGCCACAGAAATGTGAGGAACATGTGTTTTTTGAGCCAAATTTTGAGGTTTGCAAAGGATTCTGGGTAACAGAACCTGGTCCGAGCCCCGCAAGTCACCCCTCCTTGGATTCCCCTAGGTCTCTAGTTTTCAGAAATGCACAGGTTTGGTAGGTTTCCCTAGGTGCCGGCTGAGCTAGAGGCCAAAATCTACAGGTAGGCACTTCGCAAAAAACACCTCTGTTTTCTCCCAAAATTTAGGATGTGTCCACGTTGCGCTTTGGGGTGTTTCCTGTCGCCGGCGCTAGGCCTACCCACGCAAGTGAGGTATCATTTTTATCGGGAGACTTGGGGGAACGCTGGGTGGAAGGAAATTTGTAGCTCCTCTCAGATTCCAGAACTTTCTGCCACAGAAATGTGAGGAACATGTGTTTTTTTAGCCAAATTTTGAGGTTTGCAAAGGATTCTGGGTAACAGAACCTGGTCCGAGCCCCGCAAGTCACCCCTCCTTGGATTCCCCTAGGTCTCTAGTTTTCAGAAATGCACAGGTTTGGTAGGTTTCCCTACGTGCCGGCTGAGCTAGAGGCCAAAATCTACAGGTAGGCACTTCGCAAAAAACACCTCTGTTTTTTTCCAAAATTTAGGATGTGTCCACGTTGCGCTTTGGGGTGTTTCCTGTCGCCGGCGCTAGGCCTACCCACGCAAGTGAGGTATCATTTTTATCGGGAGACTTGGGGGAACGCTGGGTGGAAGGAAATTTGTAGCTCCTCTCAGATTCCAGAACTTTCTGCCACAGAAATGTGAGGAACATGTGTTTTTTTAGCCAAATTTTGAGGTTTGCAAAGGATTCTGGGTAACAGAACCTGGTCCGAGCCCCGCAAGTCACCCCTCCTTAGATTCCCCTAGGTCTCTAGTTTTCAGAAATGCACAGGTTTGGTAGGTTTCCCCAGGTGCCGGCTGAGCTAGAGGCCAAAGTCTACAGGTAGGCACTTCGCAAAAAACACCTCTGTTTTTTTCCAAAATTTAGGATGTGTCCACGTTGCGCTTTGGGGTGTTTCCTGTCGCCGGCGCTAGGCCTACCCACGCAAGTGAGGTATCATTTTTATCGGGAGACTTGGGGGAACGCTGGGTGGAAGGAAATTTGTAGCTCCTCTCAGATTCCAGAACTTTCTGCCACAGAAATGTGAGGAACATGTGTTTTTTTAGCCAAAGTTTGAGGTTTGCAAAGGATTCTGGGTAACAGAACCTGGTCCGAGCCCCGCAAGTCACCCCTCCTTGGATTCCCCTAGGTCTCTAGTTTTCAGAAATGCACAGGTTTGGTAGGTTTCCCTAGGTGCCGGCTGAGCTAGAGGCCAAAATCTACAGGTAGGCACTTCGCAAAAAACACCTCTGTTTTTTTCCAAAATTTAGGATGTGTCCACGTTGCGCTTTGGGGTGTTTCCTGTCGCCGGCGCTAGGCCTACCCACGCAAGTGAGGTATCATTTTTATCGGGAGACTTGGGGGAACGCTGGGTGGAAGGAAATTTGTAGCTCCTCTCAGATTCCAGAACTTTCTGCCACAGAAATGTGAGGGACATATGTTTTTTTAGCCAAATTTTGAGGTTTGCAAAGGATTCTGGATAACAGAACCTGGTCCGAGCCCCGCAAGTCCCCCCTCCTTGGATTCCCCTAGGTCTCTAGTTTTCAGAAATGCACAGGTTTGGTAGGTTTCCCTAGGTGCCGGCTGAGCTAGAGGCCAAAATCTACAGGTAGGCACTTCGCAAAAAACACCTCTGTTTTTTTCCAAAATTTAGGATGTGTCCACGTTGCGCTTTGGGGTGTTTCCTGTCGCCGGCGCTAGGCCTACCCACGCAAGTGAGGTATCATTTTTATCGGGAGACTTGGGGGAACGCTGGGTGGAAGGAAATTTGTAGCTCCTCTCAGATTCCAGAACTTTCTGCCACAGAAATGTGAGGAACATGTGTTTTTTTAGCTAAATTCTGAGGTTTGCAAAGGATTCTGGGTAACAGAACCTGGTCCGAGCCCCGCAAGTCACCCCTCCTTGGATTCCCCTAGGTCTCTAGTTTTCAGAAATGCACAGGTTTGGTAGGTTTCCCTAGGTGCCGGCTGAGCTAGAGGCCAAAATCTACAGGTAGGCACTTCGCAAAAAACACCTCTGTTTTTTCCAAAATTTAGGATGTGTCCACGTTGCGCTTTGGGGTGTTTCCTGTCGCCGGCGCTAGGCCTACCCACGCAAGTGAGGTATCATTTTTATCGGGAGACTTGGGGGAACGCTGGGTGGAAGGAAATTTGTAGCTCCTCTCAGATTCCAGAACTTTCTGCCACAGAAATGTGAGGAACATGTGTTTTTTTAGCCAAATTTTGAGGTTTGCAAAGGATTCTGGGTAACAGAACCTGGTCCGAGCCCCGCAAGTCACCCCTCCTTGGATTCCCCTAGGTCTCTAGTTTTCAGAAATGCACAGGTTTGGTAGGTTTCCCTAGGTGCCCGCTGAGCTAGAGGCCAAAATCTACAGGTAGGTACTTCGCAAAAAACACCTCTGTTTTTTTCCAAAATTTAGGATGTGTCCACGTTGCGCTTTGGGGTGTTTCCTGTCGCCGGCGCTAGGCCTACCCACGCAAGTGAGGTATCATTTTTATCGGGAGACTTGGGGGAACGCTGGGTGGAAGGAAATTTGTAGCTCCTCTCAGATTCCAGAACTTTCTGCCACAGAAATGTGAGGAACATGTGTTTTTTTAGCCAAATTTTGAGGTTTGCAAAGGATTCTGGGTAACAGAACCTGGTCCGAGCCCCGCAAGTCCCCCCTCCTTGGATTCCCCTAGGTCTCTAGTTTTCAGAAATGCACAGGTTTGGTAGGTTTCCCCAGGTGCCGGCTGAGCTAGAGGCCAAAGTCTACAGGTAGGCACTTCGCAAAAAACACCTCTGTTTTTTTCCAAAATTTAGGATGTGTCCACGTTGCGCTTTGGGGTGTTTCCTGTCGCCGGCGCTAGGCCTACCCACGCAAGTGAGGTATCATTTTTATCGGGAGACTTGGGGGAACGCTGGGTGGAAGGAAATTTGTAGCTCCTCTCAGATTCCAGAACTTTCTGCTACAAAAATGTGAGGAGCATGTGTTTTTTTAGCCACATTTTGAGGTTTGCAAAGGATTCTGGGTAACAGAACCTGGTCCGAGCCCCGCAAGTCACCCCTCCTTGGATTCCCCTAGGTCTCTAGTTTTCAGAAATGCACAGGTTTGGTAGGTTTCCTTAGGTGCCGGCTGAGCTAGAGGCCAAAATCTACAGGTAGGCACTTCGCAAAAAACACCTCTGTTTATTCCCAAAATTTAGGATGTGTCCACGTTGCGCTTTGGGGTGTTTCCTGTCGCCGGCGCTAGGCCTACCCACGCAAGTGAGGTATCATTTTTATCGGGAGACTTGGGGGAACGCTGGGTGGAAGGAAATTTGTAGCTCCTCTCAGATTCCAGAACTTTCTGCCACAGAAATGTGAGGAACATGTGTTTTTTTGAGCCAAATTTTGAGGTTTGCAAAGGATTCTGGGTAACAGAACCTGGTCCGAGCCCCGCAAGTCACCCCTCCTTGGATTCCCCTAGGTCTCTAGTTTTCAGAAATGCACAGGTTTGGTAGGTTTCCCTAGGTGCCGGCTGAGCTAGAGGCCAAAATCTACAGGTAGGCACTTCGCAAAAAACACCTCTGTTTTTCTCCCAAAATTTAGGATGTGTCCACGTTGCGCTTTGGGGTGTTTCCTGTCGCCGGCGCTAGGCCTACCCACGCAAGTGAGGTATCATTTTTATCGGGAGACTTGGGGGAACGCTGGGTGGAAGGAAATTTGTAGCTCCTCTCAGATTCCAGAACTTTCTGCCACAGAAATGTGAGGAACATGTGTTTTTTTAGCCAAATTTTGAGGTTTGCAAAGGATTCTGGGTAACAGAACCTGGTCCGAGCCCCGCAAGTCCCCCCTCCTTGGATTCCCCTAGGTCTCTAGTTTTCAGAAATGCACAGGTTTGGTAGGTTTCCCCAGGTGCCGGCTGAGCTAGAGGCCAAAGTCTACAGGTAGGCACTTCGCAAAAAAACACCTCTGTTTTTTTCCAAAATTTAGGATGTGTCCACGTTGCGCTTTGGGGGTGTTTCCTGTCGCCGGCGCTAGGCCTACCCACGCAAGTGAGGTATCATTTTTATCGGGAGACTTGGGGGAACGCTGGGTGGAAGGAAATTTGTAGCTCCTCTCAGATTCCAGAACTTTCTGCCACAAAAATGTGAGGAGCATGTGTTTTTTTAGCCACATTTTGAGGTTTGCAAAGGATTCTGGGTAACAGAACCTGGTCCGAGCCCCGCAAGTCACCCCTCCTTGGATTCCCCTAGGTCTCTAGTTTTCAGAAATGCACAGGTTTGGTAGGTTTCCTTAGGTGCCGGCTGAGCTAGAGGCCAAAATCTACAGGTAGGCACTTCGCAAAAAACACCTCTGTTTATTCCCAAAATTTAGGATGTGTCCACGTTGCGCTTTGGGGTGTTTCCTGTCGCCGGCGCTAGGCCTACCCACGCAAGTGAGGTATCATTTTTATCGGGAGACTTGGGGGAACGCTGGGTGGAAGGAAATTTGTAGCTCCTCTCAGATTCCAGAACTTTCTGCCACAGAAATGTGAGGAACATGTGTTTTTTTAGCCAAATTTTGAGGTTTGCAAAGGATTCTGGGTAACAGAACCTGGTCCGAGCCCCGCAAGTCACCCCTCCTTGGATTCCCCTAGGTCTCTAGTTTTCAGAAATGCACAGGTTTGGTAGGTTTCCCTAGGTGCCGGCTGAGCTAGAGGCCAAAATCTACAGGTAGGCACTTCGCAAAAAACACCTCTGTTTTCTCCCAAAATTTAGGATGTGTCCACGTTGCGCTTTGGGGTGTTTCCTGTCGCCGGCGCTAGGCCTACCCACGCAAGTGAGGTATCATTTTTATCGGGAGACTTGGGGGAACGCTGGGTGGAAGGAAATTTGTAGCTCCTCTCAGATTCCAGAACTTTCTGCCACAGAAATGTGAGGAACATGTGTTTTTTTAGCCAAATTTTGAGGTTTGCAAAGGATTCTGGGTAACAGAACCTGGTCCGAGCCCCGCAAGTCACCCCTCCTTGGATTCCCCTAGGTCTCTAGTTTTCAGAAATGCACAGGTTTGGTAGGTTTCCCTACGTGCCGGCTGAGCTAGAGGCCAAAATCTACAGGTAGGCACTTCGCAAAAAACACCTCAGTTTTTTTCCAAAATTTAGGATGTGTCCACGTTGCGCTTTGGGGTGTTTCCTGTCGCCGGCGCTAGGCCTACCCACGCAAGTGAGGTATCATTTTTATCGGGAGACTTGGGGGAACGCTGGGTGAAGGAAATTTGTAGCTCCTCTCAGATTCCAGAACTTTCTGCCACAGAAATGTGAGGAACATGTGTTTTTTTAGCCAAATTTTGAGGTTTGCAAAGGATTCTGGGTAACAGAACCTGGTCCGAGCCCCGCAAGTCACCCCTCCTTAGATTCCCCTAGGTCTCTAGTTTTCAGAAATGCACAGGTTTGGTAGGTTTCCCCAGGTGCCGGCTGAGCTAGAGGCCAAAGTCTACAGGTAGGCACTTCGCAAAAAACACCTCTGTTTTTTTCCAAAATTTAGGATGTGTCCACGTTGCGCTTTGGGGTGTTTCCTGTCGCCGGCACTAGGCCTACCCACGCAAGTGAGGTATCATTTTTATCGGGAGACTTGGGGGAACGCTGGGTGGAAGGAAATTTGTAGCTCCTCTCAGATTCCAGAACTTTCTGCCACAGAAATGTGAGGAACATGTGTTTTTTTAGCCAAAGTTTGAGGTTTGCAAAGGATTCTGGGTAACAGAACCTGGTCCGAGCCCCGCAAGTCACCCCTCCTTGGATTCCCCTAGGTCTCTAGTTTTCAGAAATGCACAGGTTTGGTAGGTTTCCCTAGGTGCCGGCTGAGCTAGAGGCCAAAATCTACAGGTAGGCACTTCGCAAAAAACACCTCTGTTTTTTTCCAAAATTTAGGATGTGTCCACGTTGCGCTTTGGGGTGTTTCCTGTCGCCGGCGCTAGGCCTACCCACGCAAGTGAGGTATCATTTTTATCGGGAGACTTGGGGGAACGCTGGGTGGAAGGAAATTTGTAGCTCCTCTCAGATTCCAGAACTTTCTGCCACAGAAATGTGAGGGACATATGTTTTTTTAGCCAAATTTTGAGGTTTGCAAAGGATTCTGGGTAACAGAACCTGGTCCGAGCCCCGCAAGTCACCCCTCCTTGGATTCCCCTAGGTCTCTAGTTTTCAGAAATGCACAGGTTTGGTAGGTTTCCCTAGGTGCCGGCTGAGCTAGAGGCCAAAATCTACAGGTAGGCACTTCGCAAAAAACACCTCTGTTTTTTTTCCAAAATTTAGGATGTGTCCACGTTGCGCTTTGGGGTGTTTCCTGTCGCCGGCGCTAGGCCTACCCACGCAAGTGAGGTATCATTTTTATCGGGAGACTTGGGGGAACGCTGGGTGGAAGGAAATTTGTAGCTCCTCTCAGATTCCAGAACTTTCTGCCACAGAAATGTGAGGAACATGTGTTTTTTTAGCTAAATTCTGAGGTTTGCAAAGGATTCTGGGTAACAGAACCTGGTCCGAGCCCCGCAAGTCACCCCTCCTTGGATTCCCCTAGGTCTCTAGTTTTCAGAAATGCACAGGTTTGGTAGGTTTCCCTAGGTGCCGGCTGAGCTAGAGGCCAAAATCTACAGGTAGGCACTTCGCAAAAAACACCTCTGTTTTTTTCCAAAATTTAGGATGTGTCCACGTTGCGCTTTGGGGTGTTTCCTGTCGCCGGCGCTAGGCCTACCCACGCAAGTGAGGTATCATTTTTATCGGGAGACTTGGGGGAACGCTGGGTGGAAGGAAATTTGTAGCTCCTCTCAGATTCCAGAACTTTCTGCCACAGAAATGTGAGGAACATGTGTTTTTTTAGCCAAATTTTGAGGTTTGCAAAGGATTCTGGGTAACAGAACCTGGTCCGAGCCCCGCAAGTCACCCCTCCTTGGATTCCCCTAGGTCTCTAGTTTTCAGAAATGCACAGGTTTGGTAGGTTTCCCTAGGTGCCCGCTGAGCTAGAGGCCAAAATCTACAGGTAGGTACTTCGCAAAAAACACCTCTGTTTTTTTCCAAAATTTAGGATGTGTCCACGTTGCGCTTTGGGGTGTTTCCTGTCGCCGGCGCTAGGCCTACCCACGCAAGTGAGGTATCATTTTTATCGGGAGACTTGGGGGAACGCTGGGTGGAAGGAAATTTGTAGCTCCTCTCAGATTCCAGAACTTTCTGCCACAGAAATGTGAGGAACATGTGTTTTTTTAGCCAAATTTTGAGGTTTGCAAAGGATTCTGGGTAACAGAACCTGGTCCGAGCCCCGCAAGTCCCCCCTCCTTGGATTCCCCTAGGTCTCTAGTTTTCAGAAATGCACAGGTTTGGTAGGTTTCCCCAGGTGCCGGCTGAGCTAGAGGCCAAAGTCTACAGGTAGGCACTTCGCAAAAAACACCTCTGTTTTTTTCCAAAATTTAGGATGTGTCCACGTTGCGCTTTGGGGTGTTTCCTGTTGCCGGCGCTAGGCCTACCCACGCAAGTGAGGTATCATTTTTATCGGGAGACTTGGGGGAACGCTGGGTGGAAGGAAATTTGTAGCTCCTCTCAGATTCCAGAACTTTCTGCCACAGAAATGTGAGGAACATGTGTTTTTTTAGCTAAATTCTGAGGTTTGCAAAGGATTCTGGGTACAGAACCTGGTCCGAGCCCCGCAAGTCACCCCTCCTTGGATTCCCCTAGGTCTCTAGTTTTCAGAAATGCACAGGTTTGGTAGGTTTCCCTACGTGCCGCTGAGCTAGAGGCCAAAATCTACAGGTAGGCACTTCGCAAAAAACACCTCTGTTTTTTTTCCAAAATTTAGGATGTGTCCACGTTGCGCTTTGGGATGTTTCCTGTCGCCGGCGCTAGGCCTACCCACGCAAGTGAGGTATCATTTTTATCGGGAGACTTGGGGGAACGCTGGGTGGAAGGAAATTTGTAGCTCCTCTCAGATTCCAGAACTTTCTGCCACAGAAATGTGAGGAACATGTGTTTTTTTAGCCAAATTTTGAGGTTTGCAAAGGATTCTGGGTAACAGAACCTGGTCCGAGCCCCGCAAGTCACACCTCCTTGGATTCCCCTAGGTCTCTAGTTTTCAGAAATGCACAGGTTTGGTAGGTTTCCCCAGGTGCCGGCTGAGGTAGAGGCCAAAGTCTACAGGTAGGCACTTCGCAAAAAACACCTCTGTTTTTTTCCAAAATTTAGGATGTGTCCACGTTGCGCTTTGGGGTGTTTCCTGTCGCCGGCGCTAGGCCTACCCACGCAAGTGAGGTATCATTTTTATCGGGAGACTTGGGGGAACGCTGGGTGGAAGGAAATTTGTAGCTCCTCTCAGATTCCAGAACTTTCTGCCACAGAAATGTGAGGAACATGTGTTTTTTTAGCCAAAGTTTGAGGTTTGCAAAGGATTCTGGGTAACAGAACCTGGTCCGAGCCCCGCAAGTCACCCCTCCTTGGATTCCCCTAGGTCTCTAGTTTTCAGAAATGCACAGGTTTGGTAGGTTTCCCTAGGTGCTGGCTGAGCTAGAGGCCAAAATCTACAGGTAGGCACTTCGCAAAAAACACCTCTGTTTTTTTCCAAAATTTAGGATGTGTCCAAGTTGCGCTTTGGGGTGTTTCCTGCCGCCGGCGCTAGGCCTACCCACGCAAGTGAGGTATCATTTTTATCGGGAGACTTGGGGGAACGCTGGGTGGAAGGAAATTTGTAGCTCCTCTCAGATTCCAGAACTTTCTGCCACAGAAATGTGAGGAACATGTGTTTTTTCAGCCAAATTTTGAGGTTTGCAAAGGATTCTGGGTAACAGAACCTGGTCCGAGCCCCGCAAGTCACCCCTCCTTAGATTCCCCTAGGTCTCTAGTTTTCAGAAATGCACAGGTTTGGTAGGTTTCCCCAGGTGCCGGCTGAGCTAGAGGCCAAAGTCTACAGGTAGGCACTTCGCAAAAAACACCTCTGTTTTTTTCCAAAATTTAGGATGTGTCCACGTTGCGCTTTGGGGTGTTTCCTGTCGCCGGCGCTAGGCCTACCCACGCAAGTGAGGTATCATTTTTATCGGGAGACTTGGGGGAACGCTGGGTGGAAGGAAATTTGTAGCTCCTCTCAGATTCCAGAACTTTCTGCCACAGAAATGTGAGGAACATGTGTTTTTTTTAGCAAAGTTTGAGGTTTGCAAAGGATTCTGGGTAACAGAACCTGGTCCGAGCCCCGCAAGTCACCCCTCCTTGGATTCCCCTAGGTCTCTAGTTTTCAGAAATGCACAGGTTTGGTAGGTTTCCCTAGGTGCCGGCTGAGCTAGAGGCCAAAATCTACAGGTAGGCACTTCGCAAAAAACACCTCTGTTTTTTTCCAAAATTTAGGATGTGTCCACGTTGCGCTTTGGGGTGTTTCCTGTCGCCGGCGCTAGGCCTACCCACGCAAGTGAGGTATCATTTTTATCGGGAGACTTGGGGGAACGCTGGGTGGAAGGAAATTTGTAGCTCCTCTCAGATTCCAGAACTTTCTGCCACAGAAATGTGAGGGACATATGTTTTTTTAGCCAAATTTTGAGGTTTGCAAAGGATTCTGGATAACAGAACCTGGTCCGAGCCCCGCAAGTCCCCCCTCCTTGGATTCCCCTAGGTCTCTAGTTTTCAGAAATGCACAGGTTTGGTAGGTTTCCCTAGGTGCCGGCTGAGCTAGAGGCCAAAATCTACAGGTAGGCACTTCGCAAAAAACACCTCTGTTTTTTTCCAAAATTTAGGATGTGTCCACGTTGCGCTTTGGGGTGTTTCCTGTCGCCGGCGCTAGGCCTACCCACGCAAGTGAGGTATCATTTTTATCGGGAGACTTGGGGGAACGCTGGGTGGAAGGAAATTTGTAGCTCCTCTCAGATTCCAGAACTTTCTGCCACAGAAATGTGAGGAACATGTGTTTTTTTAGCTAAATTCTGAGGTTTGCAAAGGATTCTGGGTAACAGAACCTGGTCCGAGCCCCGCAAGTCACCCCTCCTTGGATTCCCCTAGGTCTCTAGTTTTCAGAAATGCACAGGTTTGGTAGGTTTCCCTAGGTGCCGGCTGAGCTAGAGGCCAAAATCTACAGGTAGGCACTTCGCAAAAAACACCTCTGTTTTTTCCAAAATTTAGGATGTGTCCACGTTGCGCTTTGGGGTGTTTCCTGTCGCCGGCGCTAGGCCTACCCACGCAAGTGAGGTATCATTTTTATCGGGAGACTTGGGGGAACGCTGGGTGGAAGGAAATTTGTAGCTCCTCTCAGATTCCAGAACTTTCTGCCACAGAAATGTGAGGAACATGTGTTTTTTTAGCCAAATTTTGAGGTTTGCAAAGGATTCTGGGTAACAGAACCTGGTCCGAGCCCCGCAAGTCACCCCTCCTTGGATTCCCCTAGGTCTCTAGTTTTCAGAAATGCACAGGTTTGGTAGGTTTCCCTAGGTGCCCGCTGAGCTAGAGGCCAAAATCTACAGGTAGGTACTTCGCAAAAAACACCTCTGTTTTTTTCCAAAATTTAGGATGTGTCCACGTGCGCTTTGGGGTGTTTCCTGTCGCCGGCGCTAGGCCTACCCACGCAAGTGAGGTATCATTTTTATCGGGAGACTTGGGGGGAACGCTGGGTGGAAGGAAATTTGTAGCTCCTCTCAGATTCCAGAACTTTCTGCCACAGAAATGTGAGGAACATGTGTTTTTTTAGCCAAATTTTGAGGTTTGCAAAGGATTCTGGGTAACAGAACCTGGTCCGAGCCCCGCAAGTCCCCCCTCCTTGGATTCCCCTAGGTCTCTAGTTTTCAGAAATGCACAGGTTTGGTAGGTTTCCCCAGGTGCCGGCTGAGCTAGAGGCCAAAGTCTACAGGTAGGCACTTCGCAAAAAACACCTCTGTTTTTTTCCAAAATTTAGGATGTGTCCACGTTGCGCTTTGGGGTGTTTCCTGTCGCCGGCGCTAGGCCTACCCACGCAAGTGAGGTATCATTTTTATCGGGAGACTTGGGGGGAACGCTGGGTGGAAGGAAATTTGTAGCTCCTCTCAGATTCCAGAACTTTCTGCCACAAAAATGTGAGGAGCATGTGTTTTTTTAGCCACATTTTGAGGTTTGCAAAGGATTCTGGGTAACAGAACCTGGTCCGAGCCCCGCAAGTCACCCCTCCTTGGATTCCCCTAGGTCTCTAGTTTTCAGAAATGCACAGGTTTGGTAGGTTTCCTTAGGTGCCGGCTGAGCTAGAGGCCAAAATCTACAGGTAGGCACTTCGCAAAAAACACCTCTGTTTATTCCCAAAATTTAGGATGTGTCCACGTTGCGCTTTGGGGTGTTTCCTGTCGCCGGCGCTAGGCCTACCCACGCAAGTGAGGTATCATTTTTATCGGGAGACTTGGGGGAACGCTGGGTGGAAGGAAATTTGTAGCTCCTCTCAGATTCCAGAACTTTCTGCCACAGAAATGTGAGGAACATGTGTTTTTTTAGCTAAATTCTGAGGTTTGCAAAGGATTCTGGGTAACAGAACCTGGTCCGAGCCCCGCAAGTCACCCCTCCTTGGATTCCCCTAGGTCTCTAGTTTTCAGAAATGCACAGGTTTGGTAGGTTTCCCTAGGTGCCGGCTGAGCTAGAGGCCAAAATCTACAGGTAGGCACTTCGCAAAAAACACCTCTGTTTTTTCCAAAATTTAGGATGTGTCCACGTTGCGCTTTGGGGTGTTTCCTGTCGCCGGCGCTAGGCCTACCCACGCAAGTGAGGTATCATTTTTATCGGGAGACTTGGGGGAACGCTGGGTGGAAGGAAATTTGTAGCTCCTCTCAGATTCCAGAACTTTCTGCCACAGAAATGTGAGGAACATGTGTTTTTTTAGCCAAATTTTGAGGTTTGCAAAGGATTCTGGGTAACAGAACCTGGTCCGAGCCCCGCAAGTCACCCCTCCTTGGATTCCCCTAGGTCTCTAGTTTTCAGAAATGCACAGGTTTGGTAGGTTTCCCTAGGTGCCCGCTGAGCTAGAGGCCAAAATCTACAGGTAGGTACTTCGCAAAAAACACCTCTGTTTTTTTCCAAAATTTAGGATGTGTCCACGTTGCGCTTTGGGGTGTTTCCTGTCGCCGGCGCTAGGCCTACCCACGCAAGTGAGGTATCATTTTTATCGGGAGACTTGGGGGAACGCTGGGTGGAAGGAAATTTGTAGCTCCTCTCAGATTCCAGAACTTTCTGCCACAGAAATGTGAGGAACATGTGTTTTTTTAGCCAAATTTTGAGGTTTGCAAAGGATTCTGGGTAACAGAACCTGGTCCGAGCCCCGCAAGTCCCCCCTCCTTGGATTCCCCTAGGTCTCTAGTTTTCAGAAATGCACAGGTTTGGTAGGTTTCCCCAGGTGCCGGCTGAGCTAGAGGCCAAAGTCTACAGGTAGGCACTTCGCAAAAAACACCTCTGTTTTTTTCCAAAATTTAGGATGTGTCCACGTTGCGCTTTGGGGTGTTTCCTGTCGCCGGCGCTAGGCCTACCCACGCAAGTGAGGTATCATTTTTATCGGGAGACTTGGGGGAACGCTGGGTGGAAGGAAATTTGTAGCTCCTCTCAGATTCCAGAACTTTCTGCCACAAAAATGTGAGGAGCATGTGTTTTTTTAGCCACATTTTGAGGTTTGCAAAGGATTCTGGGTAACAGAACCTGGTCCGAGCCCCGCAAGTCACCCCTCCTTGGATTCCCCTAGGTCTCTAGTTTTCAGAAATGCACAGGTTTGGTAGGTTTCCTTAGGTGCCGGCTGAGCTAGAGGCCAAAATCTACAGGTAGGCACTTCGCAAAAAACACCTCTGTTTATTCCCAAAATTTAGGATGTGTCCACGTTGCGCTTTGGGGTGTTTCCTGTCGCCGGCGCTAGGCCTACCCACGCAAGTGAGGTATCATTTTTATCGGGAGACTTGGGGGAACGCTGGGTGGAAGGAAATTTGTAGCTCCTCTCAGATTCCAGAACTTTCTGCCACAGAAATGTGAGGAACATGTGTTTTTTGAGCCAAATTTTGAGGTTTGCAAAGGATTCTGGGTAACAGAACCTGGTCCGAGCCCCGCAAGTCACCCCTCCTTGGATTCCCCTAGGTCTCTAGTTTTCAGAAATGCACAGGTTTGGTAGGTTTCCCTAGGTGCCGGCTGAGCTAGAGGCCAAAATCTACAGGTAGGCACTTCGCAAAAAACACCTCTGTTTTCTCCCAAAATTTAGGATGTGTCCACGTTGCGCTTTGGGGTGTTTCCTGTCGCCGGCGCTAGGCCTACCCACGCAAGTGAGGTATCATTTTTATCGGGAGACTTGGGGGAACGCTGGGTGGAAGGAAATTTGTAGCTCCTCTCAGATTCCAGAACTTTCTGCCACAGAAATGTGAGGAACATGTGTTTTTTTAGCCAAATTTTGAGGTTTGCAAAGGATTCTGGGTAACAGAACCTGGTCCGAGCCCCGCAAGTCCCCCCTCCTTGGATTCCCCTAGGTCTCTAGTTTTCAGAAATGCACAGGTTTGGTAGGTTTCCCCAGGTGCCGGCTGAGCTAGAGGCCAAAGTCTACAGGTAGGCACTTCGCAAAAAACACCTCTGTTTTTTTCCAAAATTTAGGATGTGTCCACGTTGCGCTTTGGGGTGTTTCCTGTCGCCGGCGCTAGGCCTACCCACGCAAGTGAGGTATCATTTTTATCGGGAGACTTGGGGGAACGCTGGGTGGAAGGAAATTTGTAGCTCCTCTCAGATTCCAGAACTTTCTGCCACAAAAATGTGAGGAGCATGTGTTTTTTTAGCCACATTTTGAGGTTTGCAAAGGATTCTGGGTAACAGAACCTGGTCCGAGCCCCGCAAGTCACCCCTCCTTGGATTCCCCTAGGTCTCTAGTTTTCAGAAATGCACAGGTTTGGTAGGTTTCCTTAGGTGCCGGCTGAGCTAGAGGCCAAAATCTACAGGTAGGCACTTCGCAAAAAACACCTCTGTTTATTCCCAAAATTTAGGATGTGTCCACGTTGCGCTTTGGGGTGTTTCCTGTCGCCGGCGCTAGGCCTACCCACGCAAGTGAGGTATCATTTTTATCGGGAGACTTGGGGGAACGCTGGGTGGAAGGAAATTTGTAGCTCCTCTCAGATTCCAGAACTTTCTGCCACAGAAATGTGAGGAACATGTGTTTTTTTTAGCCAAATTTTGAGGTTTGCAAAGGATTCTGGGTAACAGAACCTGGTCCGAGCCCCGCAAGTCACCCCTCCTTGGATTCCCCTAGGTCTCTAGTTTTCAGAAATGCACAGGTTTGGTAGGTTTCCCTAGGTGCCGGCTGAGCTAGAGGCCAAAATCTACAGGTAGGCACTTCGCAAAAAACACCTCTGTTTTCTCCCAAAATTTAGGATGTGTCCACGTTGCGCTTTGGGGTGTTTCCTGTCGCCGGCGCTAGGCCTACCCACGCAAGTGAGGTATCATTTTTATCGGGAGACTTGGGGGAACGCTGGGTGGAAGGAAATTTGTAGCTCCTCTCAGATTCCAGAACTTTCTGCCACAGAAATGTGAGGAACATGTGTTTTTTTAGCCAAATTTTGAGGTTTGCAAAGGATTCTGGGTAACAGAACCTGGTCCGAGCCCCGCAAGTCACCCCTCCTTGGATTCCCCTAGGTCTCTAGTTTTCAGAAATGCACAGGTTTGGTAGGTTTCCCTACGTGCCGGCTGAGCTAGAGGCCAAAATCTACAGGTAGGCACTTCGCAAAAAACACCTCAGTTTTTTTCCAAAATTTAGGATGTGTCCACGTTGCGCTTTGGGGTGTTTCCTGTCGCCGGCGCTAGGCCTACCCACGCAAGTGAGGTATCATTTTTATCGGGAGACTTGGGGGAACGCTGGGTGGAAGGAAATTTGTAGCTCCTCTCAGATTCCAGAACTTTCTGCCACAGAAATGTGAGGAACATGTGTTTTTTTAGCCAAATTTTGAGGTTTGCAAAGGATTCTGGGTAACAGAACCTGGTCCGAGCCCCGCAAGTCACCCCTCCTTAGATTCCCCTAGGTCTCTAGTTTTCAGAAATGCACAGGTTTGGTAGGTTTCCCCAGGTGCCGGCTGAGCTAGAGGCCAAAGTCTACAGGTAGGCACTTCGCAAAAAACACCTCTGTTTTTTTCCAAAATTTAGGATGTGTCCACGTTGCGCTTTGGGGTGTTTCCTGTCGCCGGCACTAGGCCTACCCACGCAAGTGAGGTATCATTTTTATCGGGAGACTTGGGGGAACGCTGGGTGGAAGGAAATTTGTAGCTCCTCTCAGATTCCAGAACTTTCTGCCACAGAAATGTGAGGAACATGTGTTTTTTTAGCCAAAGTTTGAGGTTTGCAAAGGATTCTGGGTAACAGAACCTGGTCCGAGCCCCGCAAGTCACCCCTCCTTGGATTCCCCTAGGTCTCTAGTTTTCAGAAATGCACAGGTTTGGTAGGTTTCCCTAGGTGCCGGCTGAGCTAGAGGCCAAAATCTACAGGTAGGCACTTCGCAAAAAACACCTCTGTTTTTTTCCAAAATTTAGGATGTGTCCACGTTGCGCTTTGGGGTGTTTCCTGTCGCCGGCGCTAGGCCTACCCACGCAAGTGAGGTATCATTTTTATCGGGAGACTTGGGGGAACGCTGGGTGGAAGGAAATTTGTAGCTCCTCTCAGATTCCAGAACTTTCTGCCACAGAAATGTGAGGGACATATGTTTTTTTAGCCAAATTTTGAGGTTTGCAAAGGATTCTGGGTAACAGAACCTGGTCCGAGCCCCGCAAGTCACCCCTCCTTGGATTCCCCTAGGTCTCTAGTTTTCAGAAATGCACAGGTTTGGTAGGTTTCCCTAGGTGCCGGCTGAGCTAGAGGCCAAAATCTACAGGTAGGCACTTCGCAAAAAACACCTCTGTTTTTTTCCAAAATTTAGGATGTGTCCACGTTGCGCTTTGGGGTGTTTCCTGTCGCCGGCGCTAGGCCTACCCACGCAAGTGAGGTATCATTTTTATCGGGAGACTTGGGGGAACGCTGGGTGGAAGGAAATTTGTAGCTCCTCTCAGATTCCAGAACTTTCTGCCACAGAAATGTGAGGAACATGTGTTTTTTTAGCTAAATTCTGAGGTTTGCAAAGGATTCTGGGTAACAGAACCTGGTCCGAGCCCCGCAAGTCACCCCTCCTTGGATTCCCCTAGGTCTCTAGTTTTCAGAAATGCACAGGTTTGGTAGGTTTCCCTAGGTGCCGGCTGAGCTAGAGGCCAAAATCTACAGGTAGGCACTTCGCAAAAAACACCTCTGTTTTTTTCCAAAATTTAGGATGTGTCCACGTTGCGCTTTGGGGTGTTTCCTGTCGCCGGCGCTAGGCCTACCCACGCAAGTGAGGTATCATTTTTATCGGGAGACTTGGGGGAACGCTGGGTGGAAGGAAATTTGTAGCTCCTCTCAGATTCCAGAACTTTCTGCCACAGAAATGTGAGGAACATGTGTTTTTTTAGCCAAATTTTGAGGTTTGCAAAGGATTCTGGGTAACAGAACCTGGTCCGAGCCCCGCAAGTCACCCCTCCTTGGATTCCCCTAGGTCTCTAGTTTTCAGAAATGCACAGGTTTGGTAGGTTTCCCTAGGTGCCCGCTGAGCTAGAGGCCAAAATCTACAGGTAGGTACTTCGCAAAAAACACCTCTGTTTTTTTCCAAAATTTAGGATGTGTCCACGTTGCGCTTTGGGGTGTTTCCTGTCGCCGGCGCTAGGCCTACCCACGCAAGTGAGGTATCATTTTTATCGGGAGACTTGGGGGAACGCTGGGTGGAAGGAAATTTGTAGCTCCTCTCAGATTCCAGAACTTTCTGCCACAGAAATGTGAGGAACATGTGTTTTTTTAGCCAAATTTTGAGGTTTGCAAAGGATTCTGGGTAACAGAACCTGGTCCGAGCCCCGCAAGTCCCCCCTCCTTGGATTCCCCTAGGTCTCTAGTTTTCAGAAATGCACAGGTTTGGTAGGTTTCCCCAGGTGCCGGCTGAGCTAGAGGCCAAAGTCTACAGGTAGGCACTTCGCAAAAAACACCTCTGTTTTTTTCCAAAATTTAGGATGTGTCCACGTTGCGCTTTGGGGTGTTTCCTGTTGCCGGCGCTAGGCCTACCCACGCAAGTGAGGTATCATTTTTATCGGGAGACTTGGGGGAACGCTGGGTGGAAGGAAATTTGTAGCTCCTCTCAGATTCCAGAACTTTCTGCCACAGAAATGTGAGGAACATGTGTTTTTTTAGCTAAATTCTGAGGTTTGCAAAGGATTCTGGGTAACAGAACCTGGTCCGAGCCCCGCAAGTCACCCCTCCTTGGATTCCCCTAGGTCTCTAGTTTTCAGAAATGCACAGGTTTGGTAGGTTTCCCTACGTGCCGGCTGAGCTAGAGGCCAAAATCTACAGGTAGGCACTTCGCAAAAAACACCTCTGTTTTTTTCCAAAATTTAGGATGTGTCCACGTTGCGCTTTGGGATGTTTCCTGTCGCCGGCGCTAGGCCTACCCACGCAAGTGAGGTATCATTTTTATCGGGAGACTTGGGGGAACGCTGGGTGGAAGGAAATTTGTAGCTCCTCTCAGATTCCAGAACTTTCTGCCACAGAAATGTGAGGAACATGTGTTTTTTTAGCCAAATTTTGAGGTTTGCAAAGGATTCTGGGTAACAGAACCTGGTCCGAGCCCCGCAAGTCACACCTCCTTGGATTCCCCTAGGTCTCTAGTTTTCAGAAATGCACAGGTTTGGTAGGTTTCCCCAGGTGCCGGCTGAGGTAGAGGCCAAAGTCTACAGGTAGGCACTTCGCAAAAAACACCTCTGTTTTTTTCCAAAATTTAGGATGTGTCCACGTTGCGCTTTGGGGTGTTTCCTGTCGCCGGCGCTAGGCCTACCCACGCAAGTGAGGTATCATTTTTATCGGGAGACTTGGGGGAACGCTGGGTGGAAGGAAATTTGTAGCTCCTCTCAGATTCCAGAACTTTCTGCCACAGAAATGTGAGGAACATGTGTTTTTTTAGCCAAAGTTTGAGGTTTGCAAAGGATTCTGGGTAACAGAACCTGGTCCGAGCCCCGCAAGTCACCCCTCCTTGGATTCCCCTAGGTCTCTAGTTTTCAGAAATGCACAGGTTTGGTAGGTTTCCCTAGGTGCTGGCTGAGCTAGAGGCCAAAATCTACAGGTAGGCACTTCGCAAAAAACACCTCTGTTTTTTTCCAAAATTTAGGATGTGTCCAAGTTGCGCTTTGGGGTGTTTCCTGCCGCCGGCGCTAGGCCTACCCACGCAAGTGAGGTATCATTTTTATCGGGAGACTTGGGGGAACGCTGGGTGGAAGGAAATTTGTAGCTCCTCTCAGATTCCAGAACTTTCTGCCACAGAAATGTGAGGAACATGTGTTTTTTTAGCCAAATTTTGAGGTTTGCAAAGGATTCTGGGTAACAGAACCTGGTCCGAGCCCCGCAAGTCACCCCTCCTTGGATTCCCCTAGGTCTCTAGTTTTCAGAAATGCACAGGTTTGGTAGGTTTCCCTAGGTGCCTGCTGAGCTAGAGGCCAAAATCTACAGGTAGGTACTTCGCAAAAAACACCTCTGTTTTTTTCCAAAATTTAGGATGTGTCCACGTTGCGCTTTGGGGTGTTTCCTGTCGCCGGCGCTAGGCCTACCCACGCAAGTGAGGTATCATTTTTATCGGGAGACTTGGGGGAACGCTGGGTGGAAGGAAATTTGTAGCTCCTCTCAGATTCCAGAACTTTCTGCCACAGAAATGTGAGGAACATGTGTTTTTTTAGCCAAATTTTGAGGTTTGCAAAGGATTCTGGGTAACAGAACCTGGTCCGAGCCCCGCAAGTCACCCCTCCTTGGATTCCCCTAGGTCTCTAGTTTTCAGAAATGCACAGGTTTGGTAGGTTTCCCCAGGTGCCGGCTGAGCTAGAGGCCAAAGTCTACAGGTAGGCACTTCGCAAAAAACACCTCTGTTTTTTTCCAAAATTTAGGATGTGTCCACGTTGCGCTTTGGGGTGTTTCCTGTCGCCGGCGCTAGGCCTACCCACGCAAGTGAGGTATCATTTTTATCGGGAGACTTGGGGGAACGCTGGGTGGAAGAAAATTTGTAGCTCCTCTCAGATTCCAGAACTTTCTGCCACAGAAATGTGAGGAACATGTGTTTTTTTAGCCAAAGTTTGAGGTTTGCAAAGGATTCTGGGTAACAGAACCTGGTCCGAGCCCCGCAAGTCACCCCTCCTTGGATTCCCCTAGGTCTCTAGTTTTCAGAAATGCACAGGTTTGGTAGGTTTCCCTAGGTGCTGGCTGAGCTAGAGGCCAAAATCTACAGGTAGGCACTTCGCAAAAAACACCTCTGTTTTTTTCCAAAATTTAGGATGTGTCCACGTTGCGCTTTGGGGTGTTTCCTGTCGCCGGCGCTAGGCCTACCCACGCAAGTGAGGTATCATTTTTATCGGGAGACATGGGGGAACGCTGGGTGGAAGGAAATTTGTAGCTCCTCTCAGATTCCAGAACTTTCTGCCACAGAAATGTGAGGAACATGTGTTTTTTTAGCCAAATTCTGAGGTTTGCAAAGGATTCTGGGTAACAGAACCTGGTCCGAGCCCCGCAAGTCACCCCTCCTTGGATTCCCCTAGGTCTCTAGTTTTAAGAAATGCACAGGTTTGGTAGGTTTCCCTAGGTGCCGGCTGAGCTAGAGGCCAAAATCTACAGGTAGGCACTTCGCAAAAAACACCTCTGTTTTTTTCCAAAATTTAGGATGTGTCCACGTTGCGCTTTGGGGTGTTTCCTGTCGCCTGCGCTAGGCCTACCCACGCAAGTGAGGTATCATTTTTATCGGGAGACTTGGGGGAACGCTGGGTGGAAGGAAATTTGTAGCTCCTCTCAGATTCCAGAACTTTCTGCCACAGAAATGTGAGGAACATGTGTTTTTTTAGCCAAATTTTGAGGTTTGCAAAGGATTCTGGGTAACAGAACCTGGTCCGAGCCCCGCAAGTCACCCCTCCTTGGATTCCCCTAGGTCTCTAGTTTTCAGAAATGCACAGGTTTGGTAGGTTTCCCCAGGTGCCGGCTGAGCTAGAGGCCAAAGTCTACAGGTAGGCACTTCGCAAAAAACACCTCTGTTTTTTTCCCAAATTTAGGATGTGTCCACGTTGCGGTTTGGGGTGTTTCCTGTCGCCGGCGCTAGGCCTACCCACGCAAGTGAGGTATCATTTTTATCGGGAGACTTGGGGGAACGCTGGGTGGAAGGAAATTTGTAGCTCCTCTCAGATTCCAGAACTTTCTGCCACAAAAATGTGAGGAGCATGTGTTTTTTTAGCCAAAGTTTGAGGTTTGCAAAGGATTCTGGGTATCAGAACCTGGTCCGAGCCCCGCAAGTCACCCCTCCTTGGATTCCCCTAGGTCTCTAGTTTTCAGAAATGCACAGGTTTGGTAGGTTTCCCTAGGTGCCGGCTGAGCTAGAGGCCAAAATCTACAGGTAGGCACTTCGCAAAAAACACCTCTGTTTTTTTCCAAAATTTAGGATGTGTCCACGTTGCGCTTTGGGGTGTTTCCTGTCGCCGGCGCTAGGCCTACCCACGCAAGTGAGGTATCATTTTTATCGGGAGACTTGGGGGAACGCTGGGTGGAAGGAAATTTGTAGCTCCTCTCAGATTCCAGAACTTTCTGCCACAAAAATGTGAGGAGCATGTGTTTTTTTTAGCCAAATTTTGAGGTTTGCAAAGGATTCTGGGTAACAGAACCTGTTCCGAGCCCCGCAAGTCACCCCTCCTTGGATTCCCCTAGGTCTCTAGTTTTCAGAAATGCACAGGTTTGGTAGGTTTCCCTAGGTGCCCGCTGAGCTAGAGGCCACAATCTACAGGTAGGTACTTCGCAAAAAACACCTCTGTTTTTTTCCAAAATTTAGGATGTGTCCACGTTGCGCTTTGGGGTGTTTCCTGTCGCCGGCGCTAGGCCTACCCACGCAAGTGAGGTATCATTTTTATCGGGAGACTTGGGGGAACGCTGGGTGGAAGGAAATTTGTAGCTCCTCTCAGATTCCAGAACTTTCTGCCACAGAAATGTGAGGAACATGTGTTTTTTTAGCCAAATTTTGAGGTTTGCAAAGGATTCTGGGTATCAGAACCTGGTCCGAGCCCCGCAAGTCACCCCTCCTTGGATTCCCCTAGGTCTCTAGTTTTCAGAAATGCACAGGTTTGGTAGGGTTCCCTAGGTGCCGGCTGAGCTAGAGGCCAAAATCTACAGGTAGGCACTTCGCAAAAAACACCTCTGTTTTTTTCCAAAATTTAGGATGTGTCCACGTTGCGCTTTGGGGTGTTTCCTGTCGCCGGCGCTAGGCCTACCCACGCAAGTGAGGTATCATTTTTATCGGGAGACTTGGGGGAACGCTGGGTGGAAGGAAATTTGTAGCTCCTCTCAGATTCCAGAACTTTCTGCCACAAAAATGTGAGGAGCATGTGTTTTTTTAGCCACATTTTGAGGTTTGCAAAGGATTCTGGGTAACAGAACCTGGTCCGAGCCCCGCAAGTCACCCCTCCTTGGATTCCCCTAGGTCTCTAGTTTTCAGAAATGCACAGGTTTGGTAGGTTTCCTTAGGTGCCGGCTGAGCTAGAGGCCAAAATCTACAGGTAGGCACTTCGCAAAAAACACCTCTGTTTATTCCCAAAATTTAGGATGTGTCCACGTTGCGCTTTGGGGTGTTTCCTGTCGCCGGCGCTAGGCCTACCCACGCAAGTGAGGTATCATTTTTATCGGGAGACTTGGGGGAACGCTGGGTGGAAGGAAATTTGTAGCTCCTCTCAGATTCCAGAACTTTCTGCCACAGAAATGTGAGGAACATGTGTTTTTTTAGCCAAATTTTGAGGTTTGCAAAGGATTCTGGGTAACAGAACCTGGTCCGAGCCCCGCAAGTCACCCCTCCTTGGATTCCCCTAGGTCTCTAGTTTTCAGAAATGCACAGGTTTGGTAGGTTTCCCTAGGTGCCCGCTGAGCTAGAGGCCACAATCTACAGGTAGGTACTTCGCAAAAAACACCTCTGTTTTTTTCCAAAATTTAGGATGTGTCCACGTTGCGCTTTGGGGTGTTTCCTGTCGCCGGCGCTAGGCCTACCCACGCAAGTGAGGTATCATTTTTATCGGGAGACTTGGGGGAACGCTGGGTGGAAGGAAATTTGTAGCTCCTCTCAGATTCCAGAACTTTCTGCCACAGAAATGTGAGGAACATGTGTTTTTTTAGCCAAATTTTGAGGTTTGCAAAGGATTCTGGGTATCAGAACCTGGTCCGAGCCCCGCAAGTCACCCCTCCTTGGATTCCCCTAGGTCTCTAGTTTTCAGAAATGCACAGGTTTGGTAGGGTTCCCTAGGTGCCGGCTGAGCTAGAGGCCAAAATCTACAGGTAGGCACTTCGCAAAAAACACCTGTTTTTTTCCAAAATTTAGGATGTGTCCACGTTGCGCTTTGGGGTGTTTCCTGTCGCCGGCGCTAGGCCTACCCACGCAAGTGAGGTATCATTTTTATCGGGAGACTTGGGGGAACGCTGGGTGGAAGGAAATTTGTAGCTCCTCTCAGATTCCAGAACTTTCTGCCACAAAAATGTGAGGAGCATGTGTTTTTTTAGCCACATTTTGAGGTTTGCAAAGGATTCTGGGTAACAGAACCTGGTCCGAGCCCCGCAAGTCACCCCTCCTTGGATTCCCCTAGGTCTCTAGTTTTCAGAAATGCACAGGTTTGGTAGGTTTCCTTAGGTGCCGGCTGAGCTAGAGGCCAAAATCTACAGGTAGGCACTTCGCAAAAAACACCTCTGTTTATTCCCAAAATTTAGGATGTGTCCACGTTGCGCTTTGGGGTGTTTCCTGTCGCCGGCGCTAGGCCTACCCACGCAAGTGAGGTATCATTTTTATCGGGAGACTTGGGGGAACGCTGGGTGGAAGGAAATTTGTAGCTCCTCTCAGATTCCAGAACTTTCTGCCACAGAAATGTGAGGAACATGTGTTTTTTTAGCCAAAGTTTGAGGTTTGCAAAGGATTCTGGGTAACAGAACCTGGTCCGAGCCCCGCAAGTCACCCCTCCTTGGATTCCCCTAGGTCTCTAGTTTTCAGAAATGCACAGGTTTGGTAGGTTTCCCTACGTGCCGGCTGAGCTAGAGGCCAAAATCTACAGGTAGGCACTTCGCAAAAAACACCTCTGTTTTTTTCCAAAATTTAGGATGTGTCCACGTTGCGCTTTGGGATGTTTCCTGTCGCCGGCGCTAGGCCTACCCACGCAAGTGAGGTATCATTTTTATCGGGAGACTTGGGGGAACGCTGGGTGGAAGGAAATTTGTAGCTCCTCTCAGATTCCAGAACTTTCTGCCACAGAAATGTGAGGAACATGTGTTTTTTTAGCCAAATTTTGAGGTTTGCAAAGGATTCTGGGTAACAGAACCTGGTCCGAGTCCCGCAAGTCACCCCTCCTTGGATTCCCCTAGGTCTCTAGTTTTCAGAAATGCACAGGTTTGGTAGGTTTCCCCAGGTGCCGGCTGAGCTAGAGGCCAAAGTCTACAGGTAGGCACTTCGCAAAAAACACCTCTGTTTTTTTCCAAAATTTAGGATGTGTCCACGTTGCGCTTTGGGGTGTTTCCTGTCGCCGGCGCTAGGCCTACCCACGCAAGTGAGGTATCATTTTTATCGGGAGACTTGGGGGAACGCTGGGTGGAAGGAAATTTGTAGCTCCTCTCAGATTCCAGAACTTTCTGCCACAGAAATGTGAGGAACATGTGTTTTTTTAGCCAAAGTTTGAGGTTTGCAAAGGATTCTGGGTAACAGAACCTGGTCCGAGCCCCGCAAGTCACCCCTCCTTGGATTCCCCTAGGTCTCTAGTTTTCAGAAATGCACAGGTTTGGTAGGTTTCCCTAGGTGCCTGCTGAGCTAGAGGCCAAAATCTACAGGTAGGTACTTCGCAAAAAACACCTCTGTTTTTTTCCAAAATTTAGGATGTGTCCACGTTGCGCTTTTGGGTGTTTCCTGTCGCCGGCGCTAGGCCTACCCACGCAAGTGAGGTATCATTTTTATCGGGAGACTTGGGGGAACGCTGGGTGGAAGGAAATTTGTAGCTCCTCTCAGATTCCAGAACTTTCTGCCACAGAAATGTGAGGAACATGTGTTTTTTTAGCCAAATTTTGAGGTTTGCAAAGGATTCTGGGTAACAGAACCTGGTCCGAGCCCCGCAAGTCACCCCTCCTTGGATTCCCCTAGGTCTCTAGTTTTCAGAAATGCACAGGTTTGGTAGGTTTCCCCAGGTGCCGGCTGAGCTAGAGGCCAAAGTCTACAGGTAGGCACTTCGCAAAAAACACCTCTGTTTTTTTCCCAAATTTAGGATGTGTCCACGTTGCGCTTTGGGGTGTTTCCTGTCGCCGGCGCTAGGCCTACCCACGCAAGTGAGGTATCATTTTTATCGGGAGACTTGGGGGAACGCTGGGTGGAAGGAAATTTGTAGCTCCTCTCAGATTCCAGAACTTTCTGCCACAAAAATGTGAGGAGCATGTGTTTTTTTAGCCAAAGTTTGAGGTTTGCAAAGGATTCTGGGTATCAGAACCTGGTCCGAGCCCCGCAAGTCACCCCTCCTTGGATTCCCCTAGGTCTCTAGTTTTCAGAAATGCACAGGTTTGGTAGGTTTCCCTAGGTGCCGGCTGAGCTAGAGGCCAAAATCTACAGGTAGGCACTTCGCAAAAAACACCTCTGTTTTTTTCCAAAATTTAGGATGTGTCCACGTTGCGCTTTGGGGTGTTTCCTGTCGCCGGCGCTAGGCCTACCCACGCAAGTGAGGTATCATTTTTATCGGGAGACTTGGGGGAACGCTGGGTGGAAGGAAATTTGTAGCTCCTCTCAGATTCCAGAACTTTCTGCCACAAAAATGTGAGGAGCATGTGTTTTTTTTAGCCAAATTTTGAGGTTTGCAAAGGATTCTGGGTAACAGAACCTGGTCCGAGCCCCGCAAGTCACCCCTCCTTGGATTCCCCTAGGTCTCTAGTTTTCAGAAATGCACAGGTTTGGTAGGTTTCCCTAGGTGCCCGCTGAGCTAGAGGCCAAAATCTACAGGTAGGTACTTCGCAAAAAACACCTCTGTTTTTTCCCAAAATTTAGGATGTGTCCACGTTGCGCTTTGGGGTGTTTCCTGTCGCCGGCGCTAGGCCTACCCACGCAAGTGAGGTATCATTTTTATCGGGAGACTTGGGGGAACGCTGGGTGGAAGGAAATTTGTAGCTCCTCTCAGATTCCAGAACTTTCTGCCACAGAAATGTGAGGAACATGTGTTTTTTTAACCAAATTTTGAGGTTTGCAAAGGATTCTGGGTATCAGAACCTGGTCCGAGCCCCGCAAGTCACCCCTCCTTGGATTCCCCTAGGTCTCTAGTTTTCAGAAATGCACAGGTTTGGTAGGGTTCGCTAGGTGCCGGCTGAGCTAGAGGCCAAAATCTACAGGTAGGCACTTCGCAAAAAACACCTCTGTTTTTTTCCAAAATTTAGGATGTGTCCACGTTGCGCTTTGGGGTGTTTCCTGTCGCCGGCGCTAGGCCTACCCACGCAAGTGAGGTATCATTTTTATCGGGAGACTTGGGGGAACGCTGGGTGGAAGTAAATTTGTAGCTCCTCTCAGATTCCAGAACTTTCTGCCACAAAAATGTGAGGAGCATGTGTTTTTTTAGCCACATTTTGAGGTTTGCAAAGGATTCTGGGTAACAGAACCTGGTCCGAGCCCCGCAAGTCACCCCTCCTTGGATTCCCCTAGGTCTCTAGTTTTCAGAAATGCACAGGTTTGGTAGGTTTCCTTAGGTGCCGGCTGAGCTAGAGGCCAAAATCTACAGGTAGGCACTTCGCAAAAAACACCTCTGTTTATTCCCAAAATTTAGGATGTGTCCACGTTGCGCTTTGGGGTGTTTCCTGTCGCCGGCGCTAGGCCTACCCACGCAAGTGAGGTATCATTTTTATCGGGAGACTTGGGGGAACGCTGGGTGGAAGGAAATTTGTAGCTCCTCTCAGATTCCAGAACTTTCTGCCACAGAAATGTGAGGAACATGTGTTTTTTTAGCCAAAGTTTGAGGTTTGCAAAGGATTCTGGGTAACAGAACCTGGTCCGAGCCCCGCAAGTCACCCCTCCTTGGATTCCCCTAGGTCTCTAGTTTTCAGAAATGCACAGGTTTGGTAGGTTTCCCTACGTGCCGGCTGAGCTAGAGGCCAAAATCTACAGGTAGGCACTTCGCAAAAAACACCTCTGTTTTTTTCCAAAATTTAGGATGTGTCCACGTTGCGCTTTGGGATGTTTCCTGTCGCCGGCGCTAGGCCTACCCACGCAAGTGAGGTATCATTTTTATCGGGAGACTTGGGGGAACGCTGGGTGGAAGGAAATTTGTAGCTCCTCTCAGATTCCAGAACTTTCTGCCACAGAAATGTGAGGAACATGTGTTTTTTTAGCCAAATTTTGAGGTTTGCAAAGGATTCTGGGTAACAGAACCTGGTCCGAGTCCCGCAAGTCACCCCTCCTTGGATTCCCCTAGGTCTCTAGTTTTCAGAAATGCACAGGTTTGGTAGGTTTCCCCAGGTGCCGGCTGAGCTAGAGGCCAAAGTCTACAGGTAGGCACTTCGCAAAAAACACCTCTGTTTTTTTCCAAAATTTAGGATGTGTCCACGTTGCGCTTTGGGGTGTTTCCTGTCGCCGGCGCTAGGCCTACCCACGCAAGTGAGGTATCATTTTTATCGGGAGACTTGGGGGAACGCTGGGTGGAAGGAAATTTGTAGCTCCTCTCAGATTCCAGAACTTTCTGCCACAGAAATGTGAGGAACATGTGTTTTTTTAGCCAAAGTTTGAGGTTTGCAAAGGATTCTGGGTAACAGAACCTGGTCCGAGCCCCGCAAGTCACCCCTCCTTGGATTCCCCTAGGTCTCTAGTTTTCAGAAATGCACAGGTTTGGTAGGTTTCCCTAGGTGCCTGCTGAGCTAGAGGCCAAAATCTACAGGTAGGTACTTCGCAAAAAACACCTCTGTTTTTTTCCAAAATTTAGGATGTGTCCACGTTGCGCTTTGGGGTGTTTCCTGTCGCCGGCGCTAGGCCTACCCACGCAAGTGAGGTATCATTTTTATCGGGAGACTTGGGGGAACGCTGGGTGGAAGGAAATTTGTAGCTCCTCTCAGATTCCAGAACTTTCTGCCACAGAAATGTGAGGAACATGTGTTTTTTTAGCCAAATTTTGAGGTTTGCAAAGGATTCTGGGTAACAGAACCTGGTCCGAGCCCCGCAAGTCACGCCTCCTTGGATTCCCCTAGGTCTCTAGTTTTCAGAAATGCACAGGTTTGGTAGGTTTCCCCAGGTGCCGGCTGAGCTAGAGGCCAAAGTCTACAGGTAGGCACTTCGCAAAAAACACCTCTGTTTTTTTCCCAAATTTAGGATGTGTCCACGTTGCGCTTTGGGGTGTTTCCTGTCGCCGGCGCTAGGCCTACCCACGCAAGTGAGGTATCATTTTTATCGGGAGACTTGGGGGAACGCTGGGTGGAAGGAAATTTGTAGCTCCTCTCAGATTCCAGAACTTTCTGCCACAAAAATGTGAGGAGCATGTGTTTTTTTAGCCAAAGTTTGAGGTTTGCAAAGGATTCTGGGTAACAGAACCTGGTCCGAGCCCCGCAAGTCACCCCTCCTTGGATTCCCCTAGGTCTCTAGTTTTCAGAAATGCACAGGTTTGGTAGGTTTCCCTAGGTGCCGGCTGAGCTAGAGGCCAAAATCTACAGGTAGGCACTTCGCAAAAAACACCTCTGTTTTTTTCCAAAATTTAGGATGTGTCCACGTTGCGCTTTGGGGTGTTTCCTGTCGCCGGCGCTAGGCCTACCCACGCAAGTGAGGTATCATTTTTATCGGGAGACTTGGGGGAACGCTGGGTGGAAGGAAATTTGTAGCTCCTCTCAGATTCCAGAACTTTCTGCCACAAAAATGTGAGGAGCATGTGTTTTTTTTAGCCAAATTTTGAGGTTTGCAAAGGATTCTGGGTAACAGAACCTGGTCCGAGCCCCGCAAGTCACCCCTCCTTGGATTCCCCTAGGTCTCTAGTTTTCAGAAATGCACAGGTTTGGTAGGTTTCCCTAGGTGCCCGCTGAGCTAGAGGCCAAAATCTACAGGTAGGTACTTCGCAAAAAACACCTCTGTTTTTTTCCAAAATTTAGGATGTGTCCACGTTGCGCTTTGGGGTGTTTCCTGTCGCCGGCGCTAGGCCTACCCACGCAAGTGAGGTATCATTTTTATCGGGAGACTTGGGGGAACGCTGGGTGGAAGGAAATTTGTAGCTCCTCTCAGATTCCAGAACTTTCTGCCACAGAAATGTGAGGAACATGTGTTTTTTTAACCAAATTTTGAGGTTTGCAAAGGATTCTGGGTATCAGAACCTGGTCCGAGCCCCGCAAGTCACCCCTCCTTGGATTCCCCTAGGTCTCTAGTTTTCAGAAATGCACAGGTTTGGTAGGGTTCGCTAGGTGCCGGCTGAGCTAGAGGCCAAAATCTACAGGTAGGCACTTCGCAAAAAACACCTCTGTTTTTTTCCAAAATTTAGGATGTGTCCACGTTGCGCTTTGGGGTGTTTCCTGTCGCCGGCGCTAGGCCTACCCACGCAAGTGAGGTATCATTTGTATCGGGAGACTTGGGGGAACGCTGGGTGGAAGGAAATTTGTAGCTCCTCTCAGATTCCAGAACTTTCTGCCACAGAAATGTGAGGAACATGTGTTTTTTTAGCCAAATTTTGAGGTTTGCAAAGGATTCTGGGTAACAGAACCTGGTCCGAGCCCCGCAAGTCACCCCTCCTTGGATTCCCCTAGGTCTCTAGTTTTCAGAAATGCACAGGTTTGGTAGGTTTCCCCAGGTGCCGGCTGAGCTAGAGGCCAAAGTCTACAGGTAGGCACTTCGCAAAAAACACCTCTGTTTTTTTCCCAAATTTAGGATGTGTCCACGTTGCGCTTTGGGGTGTTTCCTGTCGCCGGCGCTAGGCCTACCCACGCAAGTGAGGTATCATTTTTATCGGGAGACTTGGGGGAACGCTGGGTGGAAGGAAATTTGTAGCTCCTCTCAGATTCCAGAACTTTCTGCCACAAAAATGTGAGGAGCATGTGTTTTTTTAGCCAAAGTTTGAGGTTTGCAAAGGATTCTGGGTAACAGAACCTGGTCCGAGCCCCGCAAGTCACCCCTCCTTGGATTCCCCTAGGTCTCTAGTTTTCAGAAATGCACAGGTTTGGTAGGTTTCCTTAGGTGCCGGCTGAGCTAGAGGCCAAAATCTACAGGTAGGCACTTCGCAAAAAACACCTCTGTTTATTCCCAAAATTTAGGATGTGTCCACGTTGCGCTTTGGGGTGTTTCCTGTCGCCGGCGCTAGGCCTACCCACGCAAGTGAGGTATCATTTTTATCGGGAGACTTGGGGGAACGCTGGGTGGAAGGAAATTTGTAGCTCCTCTCAGATTCCAGAACTTTCTGCCACAAAAATGTGAGGAGCATGTGTTTTTTTTAGCCAAATTTTGAGGTTTGCAAAGGATTCTGGGTATCAGAACCTGGTCCGAGCCCCGCAAGTCACCCCTCCTTGGATTCCCCTAGGTCTCTAGTTTTCAGAAATGCACAGGTTTGGTAGGTTTCCCTAGGTGCCTGCTGAGCTAGAGGCCAAAATCTACAGGTAGGTACTTCGCAAAAAACACCTCTGTTTTTTTCCAAAATTTAGGATGTGTCCACGTTGCGCTTTGGGGTGTTTCCTGTCGCCGGCGCTAGGCCTACCCACGCAAGTGAGGTATCATTTTTATCGGGAGACTTGGGGGAACGCTGGGTGGAAGGAAATTTGTAGCTCCTCTCAGATTCCAGAACTTTCTGCCACAAAAATGTGAGGAGCATGTGTTTTTTTTAGCCAAATTTTGAGGTTTGCAAAGGATTCTGGGTAACAGAACCTGGTCCGAGCCCCGCAAGTCACCCCTCCTTGGATTCCCCTAGGTCTCTAGTTTTCAGAAATGCACAGGTTTGGTAGGTTTCCCTAGGTGCCGGGTGAGCTAGAGGCCAAAATCTACAGGTAGGTACTTCGCAAAAAACACCTCTGTTTTTTTCCAAAATTTAGGATGTGTCCACGTTGCGCTTTGGGGTGTTTCCTGTCGCCGGCGCTAGGCCTACCCACGCAAGTGAGGTATCATTTTTATCGGGAGACTTGGGGGAACGCTGGGTGGAAGGAAATTTGTAGCTCCTCTCAGATTCCAGAACTTTCTGCCACAGAAATGTGAGGAACATGTGTTTTTTTAACCAAATTTTGAGGTTTGCAAAGGATTCTGGGTATCAGAACCTGGTCCGAGCCCCGCAAGTCACCCCTCCTTGGATTCCCCTAGGTCTCTAGTTTTCAGAAATGCACAGGTTTGGTAGGGTTCGCTAGGTGCCGGCTGAGCTAGAGGCCAAAATCTACAGGTAGGCACTTCGCAAAAAACACCTCTGTTTTTTTCCAAAATTTAGGATGTGTCCACGTTGCGCTTTGGGGTGTTTCCTGTCGCCGGCGCTAGGCCTACCCACGCAAGTGAGGTATCATTTTTATCGGGAGACTTGGGGGAACGCTGGGTGGAAGGAAATTTGTAGCTCCTCTCAGATTCCAGAACTTTCTGCCACAAAAATGTGAGGAGCATGTGTTTTTTTAGCCACATTTTGAGGTTTGCAAAGGATTCTGGGTAACAGAACCTGGTCCGAGCCCCGCAAGTCACCCCTCCTTGGATTCCCCTAGGTCTCTAGTTTTCAGAAATGCACAGGTTTGGTAGGTTTCCTTAGGTGCCGGCTGAGCTAGAGGCCAAAATCTACAGGTAGGCACTTCGCAAAAAACACCTCTGTTTATTCCCAAAATTTAGGATGTGTCCACGTTGCGCTTTGGGGTGTTTCCTGTCGCCGGCGCTAGGCCTACCCACGCAAGTGAGGTATCATTTTTATCGGGAGACTTGGGGGAACGCTGGGTGGAAGGAAATTTGTAGCTCCTCTCAGATTCCAGAACTTTCTGCCACAGAAATGTGAGGAACATGTGTTTTTTAAGCCAAAGTTTGAGGTTTGCAAAGGATTCTGGGTAACAGAACCTGGTCCGAGCCCCGCAAGTCACCCCTCCTTGGATTCCCCTAGGTCTCTAGTTTTCAGAAATGCACAGGTTTGGTAGGTTTCCCTACGTGCCGGCTGAGCTAGAGGCCAAAATCTACAGGTAGGCACTTCGCAAAAAACACCTCTGTTTTTTTCCAAAATTTAGGATGTGTCCACGTTGCGCTTTGGGATGTTTCCTGTCGCCGGCGCTAGGCCTACCCACGCAAGTGAGGTATCATTTTTATCGGGAGACTTGGGGGAACGCTGGGTGGAAGGAAATTTGTAGCTCCTCTCAGATTCCAGAACTTTCTGCCACAGAAATGTGAGGAACATGTGTTTTTTTAGCCAAATTTTGAGGTTTGCAAAGGATTCTGGGTAACAGAACCTGGTCCGAGCCCCGCAAGTCACCCCTCCTTGGATTCCCCTAGGTCTCTAGTTTTCAGAAATGCACAGGTTTGGTAGGTTTCCCCAGGTGCCGGCTGAGCTAGAGGCCAAAGTCTACAGGTAGGCACTTCGCAAAAAACACCTCTGTTTTTTTCCCAAATTTAGGATGTGTCCACGTTGCGCTTTGGGGTGTTTCCTGTCGCCGGCGCTAGGCCTACCCACGCAAGTGAGGTATCATTTTTATCGGGAGACTTGGGGGAACGCTGGGTGGAAGGAAATTTGTAGCTCCTCTCAGATTCCAGAACTTTCTGCCACAAAAATGTGAGGAGCATGTGTTTTTTTAGCCAAAGTTTGAGGTTTGCAAAGGATTCTGGGTAACAGAACCTGGTCCGAGCCCCGCAAGTCACCCCTCCTTGGATTCCCCTAGGTCTCTAGTTTTCAGAAATGCACAGGTTTGGTAGGTTTCCTTAGGTGCCGGCTGAGCTAGAGGCCAAAATCTACAGGTAGGCACTTCGCAAAAAACACCTCTGTTTATTCCCAAAATTTAGGATGTGTCCACGTTGCGCTTTGGGGTGTTTCCTGTCGCCGGCGCTAGGCCTACCCACGCAAGTGAGGTATCATTTTTATCGGGAGACTTGGGGGAACGCTGGGTGGAAGGAAATTTGTAGCTCCTCTCAGATTCCAGAACTTTCTGCCACAGAAATGTGAGGAACATGTGTTTTTTTAGCCAAAGTTTGAGGTTTGCAAAGGATTCTGGGTAACAGAACCTGGTCCGAGCCCCGCAAGTCACCCCTCCTTGGATTCCCCTAGGTCTCTAGTTTTCAGAAATGCACAGGTTTGGTAGGTTTCCCTAGGTGCCTGCTGAGCTAGAGGCCAAAATCTACAGGTAGGTACTTCGCAAAAAACACCTCTGTTTTTTTCCAAAATTTAGGATGTGTCCACGTTGCGCTTTGGGGTGTTTCCTGTCGCCGGCGCTAGGCCTACCCACGCAAGTGAGGTATCATTTTTATCGGGAGACTTGGGGGAACGCTGGGTGGAAGGAAATTTGTAGCTCCTCTCAGATTCCAGAACTTTCTGCCACAGAAATGTGAGGAACATGTGTTTTTTTAGCCAAATTTTGAGGTTTGCAAAGGATTCTGGGTAACAGAACCTGGTCCGAGCCCCGCAAGTCACCCCTCCTTGGATTCCCCTAGGTCTCTAGTTTTCAGAAATGCACAGGTTTGGTGGGTTTCCCCAGGTGCCGGCTGAGCTAGAGGCCAAAGTCTACAGGTAGGCACTTCGCAAAAAACACCTCTGTTTTTTTCCCAAATTTAGGATGTGTCCACGTTGCGCTTTGGGGTGTTTCCTGTCGCCGGCGCTAGGCCTACCCACGCAAGTGAGGTATCATTTTTATCGGGAGACTTGGGGGAACGCTGGGTGGAAGGAAATTTGTAGCTCCTCTCAGATTCCAGAACTTTCTGCCACAAAAATGTGAGGAGCATGTGTTTTTTTAGCCAAAGTTTGAGGTTTGCAAAGGATTCTGGGTATCAGAACCTGGACCGAGCCCCGCAAGTCACCCCTCCTTGGATTCCCCTAGGTCTCTAGTTTTCAGAAATGCACAGGTTTGGTAGGTTTCCCTAGGTGCCGGCTGAGCTAGAGGCCAAAATCTACAGGTAGGCACTTCGCAAAAAACACCTCTGTTTTTTTCCAAAATTTAGGATGTGTCCACGTTGCGCTTTGGGGTGTTTCCTGTCGCCGGCGCTAGGCCTACCCACGCAAGTGAGGTATCATTTTTATCGGGAGACTTGGGGGAACGCTGGGTGGAAGGAAATTTGTAGCTCCTCTCAGATTCCAGAACTTTCTGCCACAAAAATTTGAGGAGCATGTGTTTTTTTTAGCCAAATTTTGAGGTTTGCAAAGGATTCTGGGTAACAGAACCTGGTCCGAGCCCCGCAAGTCACCCCTCCTTGGATTCCCCTAGGTCTCTAGTTTTCAGAAATGCACAGGTTTGGTAGGTTTCCCTAGGTGCCCGCTGAGCTAGAGGCCAAAATCTACAGGTAGGTACTTCGCAAAAAACACCTCTGTTTTTTTCCAAAATTTAGGATGTGTCCACGTTGCGCTTTGGGGTGTTTCCTGTCGCCGGCGCTAGGCCTACCCACGCAAGTGAGGTATCATTTTTATCGGGAGACTTGGGGGAACGCTGGGTGGAAGGAAATTTGTAGCTCCTCTCAGATTCCAGAACTTTCTGCCACAGAAATGTGAGGAACATGTGTTTTTTTAGCCAAATGTTGAGGTTTGCAAAGGATTCTGGGTATCAGAACCTGGTCCGAGCCCCGCAAGTCACCCCTCCTTGGATTCCCCTAGGTCTCTAGTTTTCAGAAATGCACAGGTTTGGTAGGGTTCCCTAGGTGCCGGCTGAGCTAGAGGCCAAAATCTACAGGTAGGCACTTCGCAAAAAACACCTCTGTTTTTTTCCAAAATTTAGGATGTGTCCACGTTGCGCTTTGGGGTGTTTCCTGTCGCCGGCGCTAGGCCTACCCACGCAAGTGAGGTATCATTTTTATCGGGAGACTTGGGGGAACGCTGGGTGGAAGGAAATTTGTAGCTCCTCTCAGATTCCAGAACTTTCTGCCACAAAAATGTGAGGAGCATGTGTTTTTTTAGCCACATTTTGAGGTTTGCAAAGGATTCTGGGTAACAGAACCTGGTCCGAGCCCCGCAAGTCACCCCTCCTTGGATTCCCCTAGGTCTCTAGTTTTCAGAAATGCACAGGTTTGGTAGGTTTCCTTAGGTGCCGGCTGAGCTAGAGGCCAAAATCTACAGGTAGGCACTTCGCAAAAAACACCTCTGTTTATTCCCAAAATTTAGGATGTGTCCACGTTGCGCTTTGGGGTGTTTCCTGTCGCCGGCGCTAGGCCTACCCACGCAAGTGAGGTATCATTTTTATCGGGAGACTTGGGGGAACGCTGGGTGGAAGGAAATTTGTAGCTCCTCTCAGATTCCAGAACTTTCTGCCACAGAAATGTGAGGAACATGTGTTTTTTTAGCCAAATTTTGAGGTTTGCAAAGGATTCTGGGTAACAGAACCTGGTCCGAGCCCCGCAAGTCACCCCTCCTTGGATTCCCCTAGGTCTCTAGTTTTCAGAAATGCACAGGTTTGGTAGGTTTCCCTACGTGCCGGCTGAGCTAGAGGCCAAAATCTACAGGTAGGCACTTCGCAAAAAACACCTCTGTTTTTTTCCAAAATTTAGGATGTGTCCACGTTGCGCTTTGGGATGTTTCCTGTCGCCGGCGCTAGGCCTACCCACGCAAGTGAGGTATCATTTTTATCGGGAGACTTGGGGGAACGCTGGGTGGAAGGAAATTTGTAGCTCCTCTCAGATTCCAGAACTTTCTGCCACAGAAATGTGAGGAACATGTGTTTTTTTAGCCAAATTTTGAGGTTTGCAAAGGATTCTGGGTAACAGAACCTGGTCCGAGCCCCGCAAGTCACCCCTCCCTGGATTCCCCTAGGTCTCTAGTTTTCAGAAATGCACAGGTTTGGTAGGTTTCCCCAGGTGCCGGCTGAGCTAGAGGCCAAAGTCTACAGGTAGGCACTTCGCAAAAAACACCTCTGTTTTTTTCCAAAATTTAGGATGTGTTCACGTTGCGCTTTGGGGTGTTTCCTGTCGCCGGCGCTAGGCCTACCCACGCAAGTGAGGTATCATTTTTATCGGGAGACTTGGGGGAACGCTGGGTGGAAGGAAATTTGTAGCTCCTCTCAGATTCCAGAACTTTCTGCCACAGAAATGTGAGGAACATGTGTTTTTTTAGCCAAAGTTTGAGGTTTGCAAAGGATTCTGTGTAACAGAACCTGGTCCGAGCCCCGCAAGTCACCCCTCCTTGGATTCCCCTAGGTCTCTAGTTTTCAGAAATGCACAGGTTTGGTAGGTTTCCCTAGGTGCGTGCTGAGCTAGAGGCCAAAATCTACAGGTAGGTACTTCGCAAAAAACACCTCTGTTTTTTTCCAAAATTTAGGATGTGTCCACGTTGCGCTTTGGGGTGTTTCCTGTCGCCGGCGCTAGGCCTACCCACGCAAGTGAGGTATCATTTTTATCGGGAGACTTGGGGGAACGCTGGGTGGAAGGAAATTTGTAGCTCCTCTCAGATTCCAGAACTTTCTGCCACAGAAATGTGAGGAACATGTGTTTTTTTAGCCAAATTTTGAGGTTTGCAAAGGATTCTGGGTAACAGAACCTGGTCCGAGCCCCGCAAGTCACCCCTCCTTGGATTCCCCTAGGTCTCTAGTTTTCAGAAATGCACAGGTTTGGTAGGTTTCCCCAGGTGCCGGCTGAGCTAGAGGCCAAAGTCTACAGGTAGGCACTTCGCAAAAAACACCTCTGTTTTTTTCCCAAATTTAGGATGTGTCCACGTTGCGCTTTGGGGTGTTTCCTGTCGCCGGCGCTAGGCCTACCCACGCAAGTGAGGTATCATTTTTATCGGGAGACTTGGGGGAACGCTGGGTGGAAGGAAATTTGTAGCTCCTCTCAGATTCCAGAACTTTCTGCCACAAAAATGTGAGGAGCATGTGTTTTTTTAGCCAAAGTTTGAGGTTTGCAAAGGATTCTGGGTAACAGAACCTGGTCCGAGCCCCGCAAGTCACCCCTCCTTGGATTCCCCTAGGTCTCTAGTTTTCAGAAATGCACAGGTTTGGTAGGTTTCCCTAGGTGCTGGCTGAGCTAGAGGCCAAAATCTACAGGTAGGCACTTCGCAAAAAACACCTCTGTTTTTTTCCAAAATTTAGGATGTGTCCACGTTGCGCTTTGGGGTGTTTCCTGTCGCCGGCGCTAGGCCTACCCACGCAAGTGAGGTATCATTTTTATCGGGAGACTTGGGGGAACGCTGGGTGGAAGGAAATTTGTAGCTCCTCTCAGATTCCAGAACTTTCTGCCACAAAAATGTGAGGAGCATGTGTTTTTTTAGCCAAATTTTGAGGTTTGCAAAGGATTCTGGGTAACAGAACCTGGTCCGAGCCCCGCAAGTCACCCCTCCTTGGATTCCCCTAGGTCTCTAGTTTTCAGAAATGCACAGGTTTGGTAGGTTTCCTTAGGTGCCGGCTGAGCTAGAGGCCAAAATCTACAGGTAGGCACTTCGCAAAAAACACCTCTGTTTTCTCCCAAAATTTAGGATGTGTCCACGTTGCGCTTTGGGGTGTTTCCTGTCGCCGGCGCTAGGCCTACCCACGCAAGTGAGGTATCATTTTTATCGGGAGACTTGGGGGAACGCTGGGTGGAAGGAAATTTGTAGCTCCTCTCAGATTCCAGAACTTTCTGCCACAGAAATGTGAGGAACATGTGTTTTTTTAGCCAAATTTTGAGGTTTGCAAAGGATTCTGGGTAACAGAACCTGGTCCGAGCCCCGCAAGTCACCCCTCCTTGGATTCCCCTAGGTCTCTAGTTTTCAGAAATGCACAGGTTTGGTAGGTTTCCCCAGGTGCCGGCTGAGCTAGAGGCCAAAGTCTACAGGTAGGCACTTCGCAAAAAACACCTCTGTTTTTTTCCAAAATTTAGGATGTGTCCACGTTGCGCTTTGGGGTGTTTCCTGTCGCCGGCGCTAGGCCTACCAACGCAAGTGAGGTATCATTTTTATCGGGAGACTTGGGGGAACGCTGGGTGGAAGGAAATTTGTAGCTCCTCTCAGATTCCAGAACTTTCTGCCACAGAAATGTGAGGAACATGTGTTTTTTTAGCCAAAGTTTGAGGTTTGCAAAGGATTCTGGGTAACAGAACCTGGTCCGAGCCCCGCAAGTCACCCCTCCTTGGATTCCCCTAGGTCTCTAGTTTTCAGAAATGCACAGGTTTGGTAGGTTTCCCTAGGTGCTGGCTGAGCTAGAGGCCAAAATCTACAGGTAGGCACTTCGCAAAAAACACCTCTGTTTTCTCCCAAAATTTAGGATGTGTCCACGTTGCGCTTTGGGGTGTTTCCTGTCGCCGGCGCTAGGCCTACCCACGCAAGTGAGGTATCATTTTTATCGGGAGACTTGGGGGAACGCTGGGTGGAAGGAAATTTGTAGCTCCTCTCAGATTCCAGAACTTTCTGCCACAGAAATGTGAGGAACATGTGTTTTTTTAGCCAAATTTTGAGGTTTGCAAAGGATTCTGGGTAACAGAACCTGGTCCGAGCCCCGCAAGTCACCCCTCCTTGGATTCCCCTAGGTCTCTAGTTTTCAGAAATGCACAGGTTTGGTAGGTTTCCCTATGTGCCGGCTGAGCTAGAGGCCAAAATCTACAGGTAGGCACTTCGCAAAAAACACCTCTGTTTTTTTCCAAAATTTAGGATGTGTCCACGTTGCGCTTTGGGGTGTTTCCTGTCGCCGGCGCTAGGCCTACCCACGCAAGTGAGGTATCATTTTTATCGGGAGACTTGGGGGAACGCTGGGTGGAAGGAAATTTGTAGCTCCTCTCAGATTCCAGAACTTTCTGCCACAGAAATGTGAGGAACATGTGTTTTTTTAGCCAAAGTTTGAAGTTTGCAAAGGATTCTGGGTAACAGAACCTGGTCCGAGCCCCGCAAGTCACCCCTCCTTGGATTCCCCTAGGTCTCTAGTTTTCAGAAATGCACAGGTTTGGTAGGTTTCCCTAGGTGCTGGCTGAGCTAGAGGCCAAAATCTACAGGTAGGCACTTCGCAAAAAACACCTCTGTTTTTTTCCAAAATTTAGGATGTGTCCACGTTGCGCTTTGGGGTGTTTCCTGTAGCCGGCGCTAGGCCTACCCACGCAAGTGAGGTATCATTTTTATCGGGAGACTTGGGGGAACGCTGGGTGGAAGGAAATTTGTAGCTCCTCTCAGATTCCACAACTTTCTGCCACAGAAATGTGAGGGACATATGTTTTTTTAGCCAAATTTTGAGGTTTGCAAAGGATTCTGGGTAACAGAACCTGGTCCGAGCCCCGCAAGTCACCCCTCCTTGGATTCCCCTAGGTCTCTAGTTTTCAGAAATGCACAGGTTTGGTAGGTTTCCCTAGGTGCCGGCTGAGCTAGAGGCCAAAATCTACAGGTAGGCACTTCGCAAAAAACACCTCTGTTTTTTTCCAAAATTTAGGATGTGTCCACGTTGCACTTTGGGGTGTTTCCTGTCGCCGGCGCTAGGCCTACCCACGCAAGTGAGGTATCATTTTTATCGGGAGACTTGGGGGAACGCTGGGTGGAAGGAAATTTGTAGCTCCTCTCAGATTCCAGAACTTTCTGCCACAGAAATGTGAGGAACATGTGTTTTTTTAGCCAAATTTTGAGGTTTGCAAAGGATTCTGGGTAACAGAACCTGGTCCGAGCCCCGCAAGTCACCCCTCCTTGGATTCCCCTAGGTCTCTAGTTTTCAGAAATGCACAGGTTTGGTAGGTTTCCCTAGGTGCCCGCTGAGCTAGAGGCCAAAATCTACAGGTAGGTACTTCGCAAAAAACACCTCTGTTTTTTTCCAAAATTTAGGATGTGTCCACGTTGCGCTTTGGGGTGTTTCCTGTCGCCGGCGCTAGGCCTACCCACGCAAGTGAGGTATCATTTTTATCGGGAGACTTGGGGGAACGCTGGGTGGAAGGAAATTTGTAGCTCCTCTCAGATTCCAGAACTTTCTGCCACAGAAATGTGAGGAACATGTGTTTTTTTAGCCAAATTTTGAGGTTTGCAAAGGATTCTGGGTAACAGAACCTGGTCCGAGCCCCGCAAGTCCCCCCTCCTTGGATTCCCCTAGGTCTCTAGTTTTCAGAAATGCACAGGTTTGGTAGGTTTCCCCAGGTGCCGGCTGAGCTAGAGGCCAAAGTCTACAGGTAGGCACTTCGCAAAAAACACCTCTGTTTTTTTCCAAAATTTAGGATGTGTCCACGTTGCGCTTTGGGGTGTTTCCTGTCGCCGGCGCTAGGCCTACCCACGCAAGTGAGGTATCATTTTTATCGGGAGACTTGGGGGAACGCTGGGTGGAAGGAAATTTGTAGCTCCTCTCAGATTCCAGAACTTTCTGCCACAGAAATGTGAGGAACATGTGTTTTTTTAGCCAAATTTTGAGGTTTGCAAAGGATTCTGGATAACAGAACCTGGTCCGAGCCCCGCAAGTCACCCCTCCTTGGATTCCCCTAGGTCTCTAGTTTTCAGAAATGCACAGGTTTGGTAGGTTTCCCCAGGTGCCGGCTGAGCTAGAGGCCAAAGTCTACAGGTAGGCACTTCGCAAAAAACACCTCTGTTTTTTTCCAAAATTTAGGATGTGTCCACGTTGCGCTTTGGGGTGTTTCCTGTCGCCGGCGCTAGGCCTACCCACGCAAGTGAGGTATCATTTTTATCGGGAGACTTGGGGGAACGCTGGGTGGAAGGAAATTTGTAGCTCCTCTCAGATTCCAGAACTTTCTGCCACAGAAATGTGAGGAACAAGTGTTTTTTTAGCCAAATTTTGAGGTTTGCAAAGGATTCTGGGTAACAGAACCTGGTCCGAGCCCCGCAAGTCATCCCTCCTTGGATTCCCCTAGGTCTCTAGTTTTCAGAAATGCACAGGTTTGGTAGGTTTCCTTAGGTGCCGGCTGAGCTAGAGGCCAAAATCTACAGGTAGGCACTTCGCAAAAAACACCTCTGTTTTCTCCCAAAATTTAGGATGTGTCCACGTTGCGCTTTGGGGTGTTTCCTGTCGCCGGCGCTAGGCCTACCCACGCAAGTGAGGTATCATTTTTATCGGGAGACTTGGGGGAACGCTGGGTGGAAGGAAATTTGTAGCTCCTCTCAGATTCCAGAACTTTCTGCCACAGAAATGTGAGGAACATGTGTTTTTTTAGCCAAATTTTGAGGTTTGCAAAGGATTCTGGGTAACAGAACCTGGTCCGAGCCCCGCAAGTCACCCCTCCTTGGATTCCCCTAGGTCTCTAGTTTTCAGAAATGCACAGGTTTGGTAGGTTTCCCTAGGTGCCGGCTGAGCTAGAGGCCAAAATCTACAGGTAGGCACTTCGCAAAAAACACCTCTGTTTTCTCCCAAAATTTAGGATGTGTCCACGTTGCGCTTTGGGGTGTTTCCTGTCGCCGGCGCTAGGCCTACCCACGCAAGTGAGGTATCATTTTTATCGGGAGACTTGGGGGAACGCTGGGTGGAAGGAAATTTGTAGCTCCTCTCAGATTCCAGAACTTTCTGCCACAGAAATGTGAGGAACATGTGTTTTTTTTAGCTAAATTCTGAGGTTTGCAAAGGATTCTGGGTAACAGAACCTGGTCCGAGCCCCGCAAGTCACCCCTCCTTGGATTCCCCTAGGTCTCTAGTTTTCAGAAATGCACAGGTTTGGTAGGTTTCCATACGTGCCGGCTGAGCTAGAGGCCAAAATCTACAGGTAGGCACTTCGCAAAAAACACCTCTGTTTTTTTCCAAAATTTAGGATGTGTCCACGTTGCGCTTTGGGGTGTTTCCTGTCGCCGGTGCTAGGCCTACCCACGCAAGTGAGGTATCATTTTTATCGGGAGACTTGGGGGAACGCTGGGTGGAAGGAAATTTGTAGCTCCTCTCAGATTCCAGAACTTTCTGCCACAGAAATGTGAGGAACATGTGTTTTTTTAGCCAAAGTTTGAGGTTTGCAAAGGATTCTGGGTAACAGAACCTGGTCCGAGCCCCGCAAGTCACCCCTCCTTGGATTCCCCTAGGTCTCTAGTTTTCAGAAATGCACAGGTATGGTAGGTTTCCCTAGGTGCTGGCTGAGCTAGAGGCCAAAATCTACAGGTAGGCACTTCGCAAAAAACACCTCTGTTTTTTTCCAAAATTTAGGATGTGTCCACGTTGCGCTTTGGGGTGTTTCCTGTCGCCGGCGCTAGGCCTACCCACGCAAGTGAGGTATCATTTTTATCGGGAGACTTGGGGGAACGCTGGGTGGAAGGAAATTTGTAGCTCCTCTCAGATTCCACAACTTTCTGCCACAGAAATGTGAGGGACATATGTTTTTTTAGCCAAATTTTGAGGTTTGCAAAGGATTCTGGGTAACAGAACCTGGTCCGAGCCCCGCAAGTCACCCCTCCTTGGATTCCCCTAGGTCTCTAGTTTTCAGAAATGCACAGGTTTGGTAGGTTTCCCTAGGTGCCGGCCGAGCTAGAGGCCAAAATCTACAGGTAGGCACTTCGCAAAAAACACCTCTGTTTTTTTCCAAAATTTAGGATGTGTCCACGTTGCGCTTTGGGGTGTTTCCTGTCGCCGGCGCTAGGCCTACCCACGCAAGTGAGGTATCATTTTTATCGGGAGACTTGGGGGAACGCTGGGTGGAAGGAAATTTGTAGCTCCTCTCAGATTCCAGAACTTTCTGCCACAGAAATGTGAGGAACATGTGTTTTTTTAGCCAAATTTTGAGGTTTGCAAAGGATTCTGGGTAACAGAACCTGGTCCGAGCCCCGCAAGTCCCCCCTCCTTGGATTCCCCTAGGTCTCTAGTTTTCAGAAATGCACAGGTTTGGTAGGTTTCCCCAGGTGCCGGCTGAGCTAGAGGCCAAAGTCTACAGGTAGGCACTTCGCAAAAAACACCTCTGTTTTTTTCCAAAATTTAGGATGTGTCCACGTTGCGCTTTGGGGTGTTTCCTGTCGCCGGCGCTAGGCCTACCCACGCAAGTGAGGTATCATTTTTATCGGGAGACTTGGGGGAACGCTGGGTGGAAGGAAATTTGTAGCTCCTCTCAGATTCCAGAACTTTCTGCCACAGAAATGTGAGGAACATGTGTTTTTTTAGCCAAATTTTGAGGTTTGCAAAGGATTCTGGGTAACAGAACCTGGTCCGAGCCCCGCAAGTCACCCCTCCTTGGATTCCCCTAGGTCTCTAGTTTTCAGAAATGCACAGGTTTGGTAGGTTTCCCCAGGTGCCGGCTGAGCTAGAGGCCAAAGTCTATAGGTAGGCACTTCGCAAAAAACACCTCTGTTTTTTTCCAAAATTTAGGATGTGTCCACGTTGCGCTTTGGGGTGTTTCCTGTCGCCGGCGCTAGGCCTACCCACGCAAGTGAGGTATCATTTTTATCGGGAGACTTGGGGGAACGCTGGGTGGAAGGAAATTTGTAGCTCCTCTCAGATTCCAGAACTTTCTGCCACAGAAATGTGAGGGACATATGTTTTTTTAGCCAAATTTTGAGGTTTGCAAAGGATTCTGGGTAACAGAACCTGGTCCGAGCCCCGCAAGTCACCCTTCCTTGGATTCCCCTAGGTCTCTAGTTTTCAGAAATGCACAGGTTTGGTAGGTTTCCCTAGGTGCCGGCTGAGCTAGAGGCCAAAATCTACAGGTAGGTACTTCGCAAAAAACACCTCTGTTTTTTTCCAAAATTTAGGATGTGTCCACGTTGCGCTTTGGGGTGTTTCCTGTCGCCGGCGCTAGGCCTACCCACGCAAGTGAGGTATCATTTTTATCGGGAGACATGGGGGAACGCTGGGTGGAAGGAAATTTGTAGCTCCTCTCAGATTCCAGAACTTTCTGCCACAAAAATGTGAGGAGCATGTGTTTTTTTAGCCAAATTTTGAGGTTTGCAAAGGATTCTGGGTAACAGAACCTGGTCCGAGCCCCGCAAGTCACCCCTCCTTGGATTCCCCTAGGTCTCTAGTTTTCAGAAATGCACAGGTTTGGTAGGTTTCCTTAGGTGCCGGCTGAGCTAGAGGCCAAAATCTACAGGTAGGCACTTCGCAAAAAACACCTCTGTTTTCTCCCAAAATTTAGGATGTGTCCACGTTGCGCTTTGGGGTGTTTCCTGTCCCCGGCGCTAGGCCTACCCACGCAAGTGAGGTATCATTTTTATCGGGAGACTTGGGGGAACGCTGGGTGGAAGGAAATTTGTAGCTCCTCTCAGATTCCAGAACTTTCTGCCACAGAAATGTGAGGAACATGTGTTTTTTTAGCCAAATTTTGAGGTTTGCAAAGGATTCTGGGTAACAGAACCTGGTCCGAGCCCCGCAAGTCACCCCTCCTTGGATTCCCCTAGGTCTCTAGTTTTCAGAAATGCACAGGTTTGGTAGGTTTCCCTACGTGCCGGCTGAGCTAGAGGCCAAAATCTACAGGTAGGCACTTCGCAAAAAACACCTCTGTTTTTTTCCAAAATTTAGGATGTGTCCACGTTGCGCTTTGGGGTGTTTCCTGTCGCCGGTGCTAGGCCTACCCACGCAAGTGAGGTATCATTTTTATCGGGAGACTTGGGGGAACGCTGGGTGGAAGGAAATTTGTAGCTCCTCTCAGATTCAAGAACTTTCTGCCACAGAAATGTGAGGAACATGTGTTTTTTTAGCCAAAGTTTGAGGTTTGCAAAGGATTCTGGGTAACAGAACCTGGTCCGAGCCCCGCAAGTCACCCCTCCTTGGATTCCCCTAGGTCTCTAGTTTTCAGAAATGCACAGGTATGGTAGGTTTCCCTAGGTGCTGGCTGAGCTAGAGGCCAAAATCTACAGGTAGGCACTTCGCAAAAAACACCTCTGTTTTTTTCCAAAATTTAGGATGTGTCCACGTTGCGCTTTGGGGTGTTTCCTGTCGCCGGCGCTAGGCCTACCCACGCAAGTGAGGTATCATTTTTATCGGGAGACTTGGGGGAACGCTGGGTGGAAGGAAATTTGTAGCTCCTCTCAGATTCCACAACTTTCTGCCACAGAAATGTGAGGGACATATGTTTTTTTAGCCAAATTTTGAGGTTTGCAAAGGATTCTGGGTAACAGAACCTGGTCCGAGCCCCGCAAGTCACCCCTCCTTGGATTCCCCTAGGTCTCTAGTTTTCAGAAATGCACAGGTTTGGTAGGTTTCCCTAGGTGCCGGCTGAGCTAGAGGCCAAAATCTACAGGTAGGCACTTCGCAAAAAACACCTCTGTTTTTTTCCAAAATTTAGGATGTGTCCACGTTGCGCTTTGGGGTGTTTCCTGTCGCCGGCGCTAGGCCTACCCACGCAAGTGAGGTATCATTTTTATCGGGAGACTTGGGGGAACGCTGGGTGGAAGGAAATTTGTAGCTCCTTTCAGATTCCAGAACTTTCTGCCACAAAAATGTGAGGAGCATGTGTTTTTTTAGCCAAATTTTGAGGTTTGCAAAGGATTCTGGGTAACAGAACCTGGTCCGAGCCCCGCAAGTCACCCCTCCTTGGATTCCCCTAGGTCTCTAGTTTTCAGAAATGCACAGGTTTGGTAGGTTTCCCTAGGTGCCGGCTGAGCTAGAGGCCAAAATCTACAGGTAGGCACTTCACAAAAAACACCTCTGTTTTCTCCCAAAATTTAGGATGTGTCCACGTTGCGCTTTGGGGTGTTTCCTGTCGCCGGCGCTAGGCCTACCCACGCAAGTGAGGTATCATTTTTATCGGGAGACTTGGGGGAACGCTGGGTGGAAGGAAATTTGTAGCTCCTCTCAGATTCCAGAACTTTCTGCCACAGAAATGTGAGGAACATGTGTTTTTTTAGCTAAATTCTGAGGTTTGCAAAGGATTCTGGGTAACAGAACCTGGTCCGAGCCCCGCAAGTCACCCCTCCTTGGATTCCCCTAGGTCTCTAGTTTTCAGAAATGCACAGGTTTGGTAGGTTTCCCTAGGTGCCGGCTGAGCTAGAGGCCAAAATCTACAGGTAGGCACTTCGCAAAAAACACCTCTGTTTTTTTCCAAAATTTAGGATGTGTCCACGTTGCGCTTTGGGGTGTTTCCTGTCGCCGGCGCTAGGCCTACCCACGCAAGTGAGGTATCATTTTTATCGGGAGACTTGGGGGAACGCTGGGTGGAAGGAAATTTGTAGCTCCTCTCAGATTCCAGAACTTTCTGCCACAGAAATGTAAGGAACATGTGTTTTTTTAGCCAAATTTTGAGGTTTGCAAAGGATTCTGGGTAACAGAACCTGGTCCGAGCCCCGCAAGTCACCCCTCCTTGGATTCCCCTAGGTCTCTAGTTTTCAGAAATGCACAGGTTTGGTAGGTTTCCCTAGGTGCCCGCTGAGCTAGAGGCCAAAATCTACAGGTAGGTACTTCGCAAAAAACACCTCTGTTTTTTTCCAAAATGTAGGATGTGTCCACGTTGCGCTTTGGGGTGTTTCCTGTCGCCGGCGCTAGGCCTACCCACGCAAGTGAGGTATCATTTTTATCGGGAGACTTGGGGGAACGCTGGGTGGAAGGAAATTTGTAGCTCCTCTCAGATTCCAGAACTTTCTGCCACAGAAATGTGAGGAACATGTGTTTTTTTAGCCAAAGTTTGAGGTTTGCAAAGGATTCTGGGTAACAGAACCTGGTCCGAGCCCCGCAAGTCACCCCTCCTTGGATTCCCCTAGGTCTCTAGTTTTCAGAAATGCACAGGTTTGGTAGGTTTCCCTAGGTGCTGGCTGAGCTAGAGGCCAAAATCTACAGGTAGGCACTTCGCAAAAAACACCTCTGTTTTTTTCCAAAATTTAGGATGTGTCCACGTTGCGCTTTGGGGTGTTTCCTGTCGCCGGCGCTAGGCCTACCCACGCAAGTGAGGTATCATTTTTATCGGGAGACTTGGGGGAACGCTGGGTGGAAGGAAATTTGTAGCTCCTCTCAGATTCCAGAACTTTCTGCCACAGAAATGTGAGGAACATGTGTTTTTTTAGCCAAATTTTGAGGTTTGCAAAGGATTCTGGGTAACAGAACCTGGTCCGAGCCCCGCAAGTCCCCCCTCCTTGGATTCCCCTAGGTCTCTAGTTTTCAGAAATGCACAGGTTTGGTAGGTTTCCCCAGGTGCCGGCTGAGCTAGAGGCCAAAGTCTACAGGTAGGCACTTCGCAAAAAACACCTCTGTTTTTTTCCAAAATTTAGGATGTGTCCACGTTGCGCTTTGGGGTGTTTCCTGTCGCCGGCGCTAGGCCTACCCACGCAAGTGAGGTATCATTTTTATCGGGAGACTTGGGGGAACGCTGGGTGGAAGGAAATTTGTAGCTCCTCTCAGATTTCAGAACTTTCTGCCACAGAAATGTGAGGAACATGTGTTTTTTTTAGCCAAATTTTGAGGTTTGCAAAGGATTCTGGGTAACAGAACCTGGTCCGAGCCCCGCAAGTCACCCCTCCTTGGATTCCCCTAGGTCTCTAGTTTTCAGAAATGCACAGGTTTGGTAGGTTTCCCCAGGTGCCGGCTGAGCTAGAGGCCAAAGTCTACAGGTAGGCACTTCGCAAAAAACACCTCTGTTTTTTTCCAAAATTTAGGATGTGTCCACGTTGCGCTTTGGGGTGTTTCCTGTCGCCGGCGCTAGGCCTACCCACGCAAGTGAGGTATCATTTTTATCGGGAGACTTGGGGGAACGCTGGGTGGAAGGAAATTTGTAGCTCCTCTCAGATTCCAGAACTTTCTGCCACAGAAATGTGAGGAACAAGTGTTTTTTTAGCCAAATTTTGAGGTTTGCAAAGGATTCTGGGTAACAGAACCTGGTCCGAGCCCCGCAAGTCACCCCTCCTTGGATTCCCCTAGGTCTCTAGTTTTCAGAAATGCACAGGTTTGGTAGGTTTCCTTAGGTGCCGGCTGAGCTAGAGGCCAAAATCTACAGGTAGGCACTTCGCAAAAAACACCTCTGTTTTCTCCCAAAATTTAGGATGTGTCCACGTTGCGCTTTGGGGTGTTTCCTGTCGCCGGCGCTAGGCCTACCCACGCAAGTGAGGTATCATTTTTATCGGGAGACTTGGGGGAACGCTGGGTGGAAGGAAATTTGTAGCTCCTCTCAGATTCCAGAACTTTCTGCCACAGAAATGTGAGGAACATGTGTTTTTTTAGCTAAATTCTGAGGTTTGCAAAGGATTCTGGGTAACAGAACCTGGTCCGAGCCCCGCAAGTCACCCCTCCTTGGATTCCCCTAGGTCTCTAGTTTTCAGAAATGCACAGGTTTGGTAGGTTTCCCTAGGTGCCGGCTGAGCTAGAGGCCAAAATCTACAGGTAGGCACTTCGCAAAAAACACCTCTGTTTTTTTCCAAAATTTAGGATGTGTCCACGTTGCGCTTTGGGGTGTTTCCTGTCGCCGGCGCTAGGCCTACCCACGCAAGTGAGGTATCATTTTTATCGGGAGACTTGGGGGAACGCTGGGTGGAAGGAAATTTGTAGCTCCTCTCAGATTCCAGAACTTTCTGCCACAGAAATGTGAGGAACATGTGTTTTTTTAGCCAAATTTTGAGGTTTGCAAAGGATTCTGGGTAACAGAACCTGGTCCGAGCCCCGCAAGTCACCCCTCCTTGGATTCCCCTAGGTCTCTAGTTTTCAGAAATGCACAGGTTTGGTAGGTTTCCCTAGGTGCCCGCTGAGCTAGAGGCCAAAATCTACAGGTAGGTACTTCGCAAAAAACACCTCTGTTTTTTTCCAAAATGTAGGATGTGTCCACGTTGCGCTTTGGGGTGTTTCCTGTCGCCGGCGCTAGGCCTACCCACGCAAGTGAGGTATCATTTTTATCGGGAGACTTGGGGGAACGTTGGGTGGAAGGAAATTTGTAGCTCCTCTCAGATTCCAGAACTTTCTGCCACAGAAATGTGAGGAACATGTGTTTTTTTAGCCAAATTTTGAGGTTTGCAAAGGATTCTGGGTAACAGAACCTGGTCCGAGCCCCGCAAGTCCCCCCTCCTTGGATTCCCCTAGGTCTCTAGTTTTCAGAAATGCACAGGTTTGGTAGGTTTCCCCAGGTGCCGGCTGAGCTAGAGGCCAAAGTCTACAGGTAGGCACTTCGCAAAAAACACCTCTGTTTTTTTCCAAAATTTAGGATGTGTCCACGTTGCGCTTTGGGGTGTTTCCTGTCGCCGGCGCTAGGCCTACCCACGCAAGTGAGGTATCATTTTTATCGGGAGACTTGGGGGAACGCTGGGTGGAAGGAAATTTGTAGCTCCTCTCAGATTCCAGAACTTTCTGCCACAGAAATGTGAGGAACATGTGTTTTTTTAGCCAAATTTTGAGGTTTGCAAAGGATTCTGGGTAACAGAACCTGGTCCGAGCCCCGCAAGTCACCCCTCCTTGGATTCCCCTAGGTCTCTAGTTTTCAGAAATGCACAGGTTTGGTAGGTTTCCCCAGGTGCCGGCTGAGCTAGAGGCCAAAGTCTACAGGTAGGCACTTCGCAAAAAACACCTCTGTTTTTTTCCAAAATTTAGGATGTGTCCACGTTGCGCTTTGGGGTGTTTCCTGTCGCCGGCGCTAGGCCTACCCACGCAAGTGAGGTATCATTTTTATCGGGAGACTTGGGGGAACGCTGGGTGGAAGGAAATTTGTAGCTCCTCTCAGATTCCAGAACTTTCTGCCACAGAAATGTGAGGAACAAGTGTTTTTTTAGCCAAATTTTGAGGTTTGCAAAGGATTCTGGGTAACAGAACCTGGTCCGAGCCCCGCAAGTCACCCCTCCTTGGATTCCCCTAGGTCTCTAGTTTTCAGAAATGCACAGGTTTGGTAGGTTTCCTTAGGTGCCGGCTGAGCTAGAGGCCAAAATCTACAGGTAGGCACTTCGCAAAAAACACCTCTGTTTTCTCCCAAAATTTAGGATGTGTCCACGTTGCGCTTTGGGGTGTTTCCTGTCGCCGGCGCTAGGCCTACCCACGCAAGTGAGGTATCATTTTTATCGGGAGACTTGGGGGAACGCTGGGTGGAAGGAAATTTGTAGCTCCTCTCAGATTCCAGAACTTTCTGCCACAGAAATGTGAGGAACATGTGTTTTTTTAGCCAAATTTTGAGGTTTGCAAAGGATTCTGGGTAACAGAACCTGGTCCGAGCCCCGCAAGTCACCCCTCCTTGGATTCCCCTAGGTCTCTAGTTTTCAGAAATGCACAGGTTTGGTAGGTTTCCCTAGGTGCCGGCTGAGCTAGAGGCCAAAATCTACAGGTAGGCACTTCGCAAAAAACACCTCTGTTTTCTCCCAAAATTTAGGATGTGTCCACGTTGCGCTTTGGGGTGTTTCCTGTCGCCGGCGCTAGGCCTACCCACGCAAGTGAGGTATCATTTTTATCGGGAGACTTGGGGGAACGCTGGGTGGAAGGAAATTTGTAGCTCCTCTCAGATTCCAGAACTTTCTGCCACAGAAATGTGAGGAACATGTGTTTTTTTAGCTAAATTCTGAGGTTTGCAAAGGATTCTGGGTAACAGAACCTGGTCCGAGCCCCGCAAGTCACCCCTCCTTGGATTGCCCTAGGTCTCTAGTTTTCAGAAATGCACAGGTTTGGTAGGTTTCCCTAGGTGCCGGCTGAGCTAGAGGCCAAAATCTACAGGTAGGCACTTCGCAAAAAACACCTCTGTTTTTTTCCCAAATTTAGGATGTGTCCACGTTGCGCTTTGGGGTGTTTCCTGTCGCCGGCGCTAGGCCTACCCACGCAAGTGAGGTATCATTTTTATCGGGAGACTTGGGGGAACGCTGGGTGGAAGGAAATTTGTAGCTCCTCTCAGATTCCAGAACTTTCTGCCACAGAAATGTGAGGAACATGTGTTTTTTTAGCCAAATTTTGAGGTTTGCAAAGGATTCTGGGTAACAGAACCTGGTCCGAGCCCCGCAAGTCCCCCCTCCTTGGATTCCCCTAGGTCTCTAGTTTTCAGAAATGCACAGGTTTGGTAGGTTTCCCCAGGTGCCGGCTGAGCTAGAGGCCAAAGTCTACAGGTAGGCACTTCGCAAAAAACACCTCTGTTTTTTTCCAAAATTTAGGATGTGTCCACGTTGCGCTTTGGGGTGTTTCCTGTCGCCGGCGCTAGGCCTACCCACGCAAGTGAGGTATCATTTTTATCGGGAGACTTGGGGGAACGCTGGGTGGAAGGAAATTTGTAGCTCCTCTCAGATTCCAGAACTTTCTGCCACAGAAATGTGAGGAACATGTGTTTTTTTAGCCAAATTTTGAGGTTTGCAAAGGATTCTGGGTAACAGAACCTGGTCCGAGCCCCGCAAGTCACCCCTCCTTGGATTCCCCTAGGTCTCTAGTTTTCAGAAATGCACAGGTTTGGTAGGTTTCCCCAGGTGCCGGCTGAGCTAGAGGCCAAAGTCTACAGGTAGGCACTTCGCAAAAAACACCTCTGTTTTTTTCCAAAATTTAGGATGTGTCCACGTTGCGCTTTGGGGTGTTTCCTGTCGCCGGCGCTAGGCCTACCCACGCAAGTGAGGTATCATTTTTATCGGGAGACTTGGGGGAACGCTGGGTGGAAGGAAATTTGTAGCTCCTCTCAGATTCCAGAACTTTCTGCCACAGAAATGTGAGGAACATGTGTTTTTTTAGCCAAAGTTTGAGGTTTGCAAAGGATTCTGGGTAACAGAACCTGGTCCGAGCCCCGCAAGTCACCCCTCCTTGGATTCCCCTAGGTCTCTAGTTTTCAGAAATGCACAGGTTTGGTAGGTTTCCCCAGGTGCCGGCTGAGCTAGAGGCCAAAGTCTACAGGTAGGCACTTCGCAAAAAACACCTCTGTTTTTTTCCAAAATTTAGGATGTGTCCACGTTGCGCTTTGGGGTGTTTCCTGTCGCCGGCGCTAGGCCTACCCACGCAAGTGAGGTATCATTTTTATCGGGAGACTTGGGGGAACGCTGGGTGGAAGGAAATTTGTAGCTCCTCTCAGATTCCAGAACTTTCTGCCACAGAAATGTGAGGGACATATGTTTTTTTTAGCAAATTTTGAGGTTTGCAAAGGATTCTGGGTAACAGAACCTGGTCCGAGCCCCGCAAGTCACCCTTCCTTGGATTCCTATAGGTCTCTAGTTTTCAGAAATGCACAGGTTTGGTAGGTTTCCCTAGGTGCCGGCTGAGCTAGAGGCCAAAATCTACAGGTAGGCACTTCGCAAAAAACACCTCTGTTTTTTTCCAAAATTTAGGATGTGTCCACGTTGCGCTTTGGGGTGTTTCCTGTCGCCGGCGCTAGGCCTACCCACGCAAGTGAGGTATCATTTTTATCGGGAGACATGGGGGAACGCTGGGTGGAAGGAAATTTGTAGCTCCTCTCAGATTCCAGAACTTTCTGCCACAAAAATGTGAGGAGCATGTGTTTTTTTAGCCAAATTTTGAGGTTTGCAAAGGATTCTGGGTAACAGAACCTGGTCCGAGCCCCGCAAGTCACCCCTCCTTGGATTCCCCTAGGTCTCTAGTTTTCAGAAATGCACAGGTTTGGTAGGTTTCCTTAGGTGCCGGCTGAGCCAGAGGCCAAAATCTACAGGTAGGCACTTCGCAAAAAACACCTCTGTTTTCTCCCAAAATTTAGGATGTGTCCACGTTGCGCTTTGGGGTGTTTCCTGTCGCCGGCGCTAGGCCTACCCACGCAAGTGAGGTATCATTTTTATCGGGAGACTTGGGGGAACGCTGGGTGGAAGGAAATTTGTAGCTCCTCTCAGATTCCAGAACTTTCTGCCACAGAAATGTGAGGAACATGTGTTTTTTTAGCCAAATTTTGAGGTTTGCAAAGGATTCTGGGTAACAGAACCTGGTCCGAGCCCCGCAAGTCACCCCTCCTTGGATTCCCCTAGGTCTCTAGTTTTCAGAAATGCACAGGTTTGGTAGGTTTCCGTATGTGCCGGCTGAGCTAGAGGCCAAAATCTACAGGTAGGCACTTCGCAAAAAACACCTCTGTTTTTTTCCAAAATTTAGGATGTGTCCACGTTGCGCTTTGGGGTGTTTCCTGTCGCCGGTGCTAGGCCTACCCACGCAAGTGAGGTATCATTTTTATCGGGAGACTTGGGGGAACGCTGGGTGGAAGGAAATTTGTAGCTCCTCTCAGATTCCAGAACTTTCTGCCACAGAAATGTGAGGAACATGTGTTTTTTTAGCCAAAGTTTGAGGTTTGCAAAGGATTCTGGGTAACAGAACCTGGTCCGAGCCCCGCAAGTCACCCCTCCTTGGATTCCCCTAGGTCTCTAGTTTTCAGAAATGCACAGGTATGGTAGGTTTCCCTAGGTGCTGGCTGAGCTAGAGGCCAAAATCTACAGGTAGGCACTTCGCAAAAAACACCTCTGTTTTTTTCCAAAATTTAGGATGTGTCCACGTTGCGCTTTGGGGTGTTTCCTGTCGCCGGCGCTAGGCCTACCCACGCAAGTGAGGTATCATTTTTATCGGGAGACTTGGGGGAACGCTGGGTGGAAGGAAATTTGTAGCTCCTCTCAGATTCCACAACTTTCTGCCACAGAAATGTGAGGGACATATGTTTTTTTAACCAAATTTTGAGGTTTGCAAAGGATTCTGGGTAACAGAACCTGGTCCGAGCCCCGCAAGTCACCCCTCCTTGGATTCCCCTAGGTCTCTAGTTTTCAGAAATGCACAGGTTTGGTAGGTTTCCCTAGGTGCCGGCCGAGCTAGAGGCCAAAATCTACAGGTAGGCACTTCGCAAAAAACACCTCTGTTTTTTTCCAAAATTTAGGATGTGTCCACGTTGCGCTTTGGGGTGTTTCCTGTCGCCGGCGCTAGGCCTACCCACGCAAGTGAGGTATCATTTTTATCGGGAGACTTGGGGGAACGCTGGGTGGAAGGAAATTTGTAGCTCCTCTCAGATTCCAGAACTTTCTGCCACAGAAATGTGAGGAACATGTGTTTTTTTAGCCAAATTTTGAGGTTTGCAAAGGATTCTGGGTAACAGAACCTGGTCCGAGCCCCGCAAGTCCCCCCTCCTTGGATTCCCCTAGGTCTCTAGTTTTCAGAAATGCACAGGTTTGGTAGGTTTCCCCAGGTGCCGGCTGAGCTAGAGGCCAAAGTCTACAGGTAGGCACTTCGCAAAAAACACCTCTGTTTTTTTCCAAAATTTAGGATGTGTCCACGTTGCGCTTTGGGGTGTTTCCTGTCGCCGGCGCTAGGCCTATCCACGCAAGTGAGGTATCATTTTTATCGGGAGACTTTGGGGAACGCTGGGTGGAAGGAAATTTGTAGCTCCTCTCAGATTCCAGAACTTTCTGCCACAGAAATGTGAGGAACATGTGTTTTTTTAGCCAAATTTTGAGGTTTGCAAAGGATTCTGGGTAACAGAACCTGGTCCGAGCCCCGCAAGTCACCCCTCCTTGGATTCCCCTAGGTCTCTAGTTTTCAGAAATGCACAGGTATGGTAGGTTTCCCTAGGTGCTGGCTGAGCTAGAGGCCAAAATCTACAGGTAGGCACTTCGCAAAAAACACCTCTGTTTTTTTCCAAAATTTAGGATGTGTCCACGTTGCGCTTTGGGGTGTTTCCTGTCGCCGGCGCTAGGCCTACCCACGCAAGTGAGGTATCATTTTTATCGGGAGACTTGGGGGAACGCTGGGTGGAAGGAAATTTGTAGCTCCTCTCAGATTCCACAACTTTCTGCCACAGAAATGTGAGGGACATATGTTTTTTTAGCCAAATTTTGAGGTTTGCAAAGGATTCTGGGTAACAGAACCTGGTCCGAGCCCCGCAAGTCACCCCTCCTTGGATTCCCCTAGGTCTCTAGTTTTCAGAAATGCACAGGTTTTTGGTAGGTTTCCCTAGGTGCCGGCCGAGCTAGAGGCCAAAATCTACAGGTAGGCACTTCGCAAAAAACACCTCTGTTTTTTTCCAAAATTTAGGATGTGTCCACGTTGCGCTTTGGGGTGTTTCCTGTCGCCGGCGCTAGGCCTACCCACGCAAGTGAGGTATCATTTTTATCGGGAGACTTGGGGGAACGCTGGGTGGAAGGAAATTTGTAGCTCCTCTCAGATTCCAGAACTTTCTGCCACAGAAATGTGAGGAACATGTGTTTTTTTAGCCAAATTTTGAGGTTTGCAAAGGATTCTGGGTAACAGAACCTGGTCCGAGCCCCGCAAGTCCCCCCTCCTTGGATTCCCCTAGGTCTCTAGTTTTCAGAAATGCACAGGTTTGGTAGGTTTCCCCAGGTGCCGGCTGAGCTAGAGGCCAAAGTCTACAGGTAGGCACTTCGCAAAAAACACCTCTGTTTTTTTCCAAAATTTAGGATGTGTCCACGTTGCGCTTTGGGGTGTTTCCTGTCGCCGGCGCTAGGCCTACCCACGCAAGTGAGGTATCATTTTTATCGGGAGACTTGGGGGAACGCTGGGTGGAAGGAAATTTGTAGCTCCTCTCAGATTCCAGAACTTTCTGCCACAGAAATGTGAGGAACATGTGTTTTTTTTAGCCAAATTTTGAGGTTTGCAAAGGATTCTGGGTAACAGAACCTGGTCCGAGCCCCGCAAGTCACCCCTCCTTGGATTCCCCTAGGTCTCTAGTTTTCAGAAATGCACAGGTTTGGTAGGTTTCCCCAGGTGCCGGCTGAGCTAGAGGCCAAAGTCTACAGGTAGGCACTTCGCAAAAAACACCTCTGTTTTTTTCCAAAATTTAGGATGTGTCCACGTTGCGCTTTGGGGTGTTTCCTGTCGCCGGCGCTAGGCCTACCCACGCAAGTGAGGTATCATTTTTATCGGGAGACTTGGGGGAACGCTGGGTGGAAGGAAATTTGTAGCTCCTCTCAGATTCCAGAACTTTCTGCCACAGAAATGTGAGGGACATATGTTTTTTTAGCCAAATTTTGAGGTTTGCAAAGGATTCTGGGTAACAGAACCTGGTCCGAGCCCCGCAAGTCACCCTTCCTTGGATTCCCCTAGGTCTCTAGTTTTCAGAAATGCACAGGTTTGGTAGGTTTCCCTAGGTGCCGGCTGAGCTAGAGGCCAAAATCTACAGGTAGGTACTTCGCAAAAAACACCTCTGTTTTTTTCCAAAATTTAGGATGTGTCCACGTTGCGCTTTGGGGTGTTTCCTGTCGCCGGCGCTAGGCCTACCCACGCAAGTGAGGTATCATTTTTATCGGGAGACATGGGGGAACGCTGGGTGGAAGGAAATTTGTAGCTCCTCTCAGATTCCAGAACTTTCTGCCACAAAAATGTGAGGAGCATGTGTTTTTTTAGCCAAATTTTGAGGTTTGCAAAGGATTCTGGGTAACAGAACCTGGTCCGAGCCCCGCAAGTCACCCCTCCTTGGATTCCCCTAGGTCTCTAGTTTTCAGAAATGCACAGGTTTGGTAGGTTTCCTTAGGTGCCGGCTGAGCTAGAGGCCAAAATCTACAGGTAGGCACTTCGCAAAAAACACCTCTGTTTTCTCCCAAAATTTAGGATGTGTCCACGTTGCGCTTTGGGGTGTTTCCTGTCCCCGGCGCTAGGCCTACTCACGCAAGTGAGGTATCATTTTTATCGGGAGACTTGGGGGAACGCTGGGTGGAAGGAAATTTGTAGCTCCTCTCAGATTCCAGAACTTTCTGCCACAGAAATGTGAGGAACATGTGTTTTTTTAGCCAAATTTTGAGGTTTGCAAAGGATTCTGGGTAACAGAACCTGGTCCGAGCCCCGCAAGTCACCCCTCCTTGGATTCCCCTAGGTCTCTAGTTTTCAGAAATGCACAGGTTTGGTAGGTTTCCTTAGGTGCCGGCTGAGCTAGAGGCCAAAATCTACAGGTAGGCACTTCGCAAAAAACACCTCTGTTTTCTCCCAAAATTTAGGATGTGTCCACGTTGCGCTTTGGGGTGTTTCCTGTCGCCGGCGCTAGGCCTACCCACGCAAGTGAGGTATCATTTTTATCGGGAGACTTGGGGGAACGCTGGGTGGAAGGAAATTTGTAGCTCCTCTCAGATTCCAGAACTTTCTGCCACAGAAATGTGAGGAACATGTGTTTTTTTTAGCCAAATTTTGAGGTTTGCAAAGGATTCTGGGTAACAGAACCTGGTCCGAGCCCCGCAAGTCACCCCTCCTTGGATTCCCCTAGGTCTCTAGTTTTCAGAAATGCACAGGTTTGGTAGGTTTCCGTACGTGCCGGCTGAGCTAGAGGCCAAAATCTACAGGTAGGCACTTCGCAAAAAACACCTCTGTTTTTTTCCAAAATTTAGGATGTGTCCACGTTGCGCTTTGGGGTGTTTCCTGTCGCCGGTGCTAGGCCTACCCACGCAAGTGAGGTATCATTTTTATCGGGAGACTTGGGGGAACGCTGGGTGGAAGGAAATTTGTAGCTCCTCTCAGATTCCAGAACTTTCTGCCACAGAAATGTGAGGAACATGTGTTTTTTTAGCCAAATTTTGAGGTTTGCAAAGGATTCTGGGTAACAGAACCTGGTCCGAGCCCCGCAAGTCACCCCTCCTTGGATTCCCCTAGGTCTCTAGTTTTCAGAAATGCACAGGTTTGGTAGGTTTCCTTAGGTGCCGGCTGAGCTAGAGGCCAAAATCTACAGGTAGGCACTTCGCAAAAAACACCTCTGTTTTCTCCCAAAATTTAGGATGTGTCCACGTTGCGCTTTGGGGTGTTTCCTGTCGCCGGCGCTAGGCCTACCCACGCAAGTGAGGTATCATTTTTATCGGGAGACTTGGGGGAACGCTGGGTGGAAGGAAATTTGTAGCTCCTCTCAGATTCCAGAACTTTCTGCCACAGAAATGTGAGGAACATGTGTTTTTTTAGCCAAATTTTGAGGTTTGCAAAGGATTCTGGGTAACAGAACCTGGTCCGAGACCCGCAAGTCACCCCTCCTTGGATTCCCCTAGGTCTCTAGTTTTCAGAAATGCACAGGTTTGGTAGGTTTCCGTACGTGCCGGCTGAGCTAGAGGCCAAAATCTACAGGTAGGCACTTCGCAAAAAACACCTCTGTTTTTTTCCAAAATTTAGGATGTGTCCACGTTGCGCTTTGGGGTGTTTCCTGTCGCCGGTGCTAGGCCTACCCACGCAAGTGAGGTATCATTTTTATCGGGAGACTTGGGGGAACGCTGGGTGGAAGGAAATTTGTAGCTCCTCTCAGATTCCAGAACTTTCTGCCACAGAAATGTGAGGAACATGTGTTTTTGTAGCCAAAGTTTGAGGTTTGCAAAGGATTCTGGGTAACAGAACCTGGTCCGAGCCCCGCAAGTCACCCCTCCTTGGATTCCCCTAGGTCTCTAGTTTTCAGAAATGCACAGGTATGGTAGGTTTCCCTAGGTGCTGGCTGAGCTAGAGGCCAAAATCTACAGGTAGGCACTTCGCAAAAAACACCTCTGTTTTTTTCCAAAATTTAGGATGTGTCCACGTTGCGCTTTGGGGTGTTTCCTGTCGCCGGCGCTAGGCCTACCCACGCAAGTGAGGTATCATTTTTATCGGGAGACTTGAGGGAACGCTGGGTGGAAGGAAATTTGTAGCTCCTCTCAGATTCCACAACTTTCTGCCACAGAAATGTGAGGGACATATGTTTTTTTTAGCCAAATTTTGAGGTTTGCAAAGGATTCTGGGTAACAGAACCTGGTCCGAGCCCCGCAAGTCACCCTCCTTGGATTCCCCTAGGTCTCTAGTTTTCAGAAATGCACAGGTTTGGTAGGTTTCCCTAGGTGCCGGCCGAGCTAGAGGCCAAAATCTACAGGTAGGCACTTCGCAAAAAACACCTCTGTTTTTTTTCCAAAATTTAGGATGTGTCCACGTTGCGCTTTGGGGTGTTTCCTGTCGCCGGCGCTAGGCCTACCCACGCAAGTGAGGTATCATTTTTATCGGGAGACTTGGGGGAACGCTGGGTGGAAGGAAATTTGTAGCTCCTCTCAGATTCCAGAACTTTCTGCCACAGAAATGTGAGGAACATGTGTTTTTTTAGCCAAATTTTTGAGGTTTGCAAAGGATTCTGGGTAACAGAACCTGGTCCGAGCCCCGCAAGTCCCCCCTCCTTGGATTCCCCTAGGTCTCTAGTTTTCAGAAATGCACAGGTTTGGTAGGTTTCCCCAGGTGCCGGCTGAGCTAGAGGCCAAAGTCTACAGGTAGGCACTTCGCAAAAAACACCTCTGTTTTTTTCCAAAATTTAGGATGTGTCCACGTTGCGCTTTGGGGTGTTTCCTGTCGCCGGCGCTAGGCCTACCCACGCAAGTGAGGTATCATTTTTATCGGGAGACTTGGGGGAACGCTGGGTGGAAGGAAATTTGTAGCTCCTCTCAGATTCCAGAACTTTCTGCCACAGAAATGTGAGGGAACATGTGTTTTTTTAGCCAAATTTTGAGGTTTGCAAAGGATTCTGGGTAACAGAACCTGGACCGAGCCCCGCAAGTCACCCCTCCTTGGATTCCCCTAGGTCTCTAGTTTTCAGAAATGCACAGGTTTGGTAGGTTTCCCCAGGTGCCGGCTGAGCTAGAGGCCAAAATCTACAGGTAGGTACTTCGCAAAAAACACCTCTGTTTTTTTCCAAAATTTAGGATGTGTCCACGTTGCGCTTTGGGGTGTTTCCTGTCGCCGGCGCTAGGCCTACCCACGCAAGTGAGGTATCATTTTTATCGGGAGACATGGGGGAACGCTGGGTGGAAGGAAATTTGTAGCTCCTCTCAGATTCCAGAACTTTCTGCCACAAAAATGTGAGGAGCATGTGTTTTTTTTAGCCAAATTTTGAGGTTTGCAAAGGATTCTGGGTAACAGAACCTGGTCCGAGCCCCGCAAGTCACCCCTCCTTGGATTCCCCTAGGTCTCTAGTTTTCAGAAATGCACAGGTTTGGTAGGTTTCCTTAGGTGCCGGCTGAGCTAGAGGCCAAAATCTACAGGTAGGCACTTCGCAAAAAACACCTCTGTTTTCTCCCAAAATTTAGGATGTGTCCACGTTGCGCTTTGGGGTGTTTCCTGTCCCGGCGCTAGGCCTACCCACGCAAGTGAGGTATCATTTTTATCGGGAGACTTGGGGGAACGCTGGGTGGAAGGAAATTTGTAGCTCCTCTCAGATTCCAGAACTTTCTGCCACAGAAATGTGAGGAACATGTGTTTTTTTAGCCAAATTTTGAGGTTTGCAAAGGATTCTGGGTAACAGAACCTGGTCCGAGCCCCGCAAGTCACCCCTCCTTGGATTCCCCTAGGTCTCTAGTTTTCAGAAATGCACAGGTTTGGTAGGTTTCCCTACGTGCCGGCTGAGCTAGAGGCCAAAATCTACAGGTAGGCACTTCGCAAAAAACACCTCTGTTTTTTTCCAAAATTTAGGATGTGTCCACGTTGCGCTTTGGGGTGTTTCCTGTCGCCGGTGCTAGGCCTACCCACGCAAGTGAGGTATCATTTTTATCGGGAGACTTGGGGGAACGCTGGGTGGAAGGAAATTTGTAGCTCCTCTCAGATTCCAGAACTTTCTGCCACAGAAATGTGAGGAACATGTGTTTTTTTAGCCAAAGTTTGAGGTTTGCAAAGGATTCTGGGTAACAGAACCTGGTCCGAGCCCCGCAAGTCACCCCTCCTTGGATTCCCCTAGGTCTCTAGTTTTCAGAAATGCACAGGTATGGTAGGTTTTCCCTAGGTGCTGGCTGAGCTAGAGGCCAAAATCTACAGGTAGGCACTTCGCAAAAAACACCTCTGTTTTTTTCCAAAATTTAGGATGTGTCCACGTTGCGCTTTGGGGTGTTTCCTGTCGCCGGCGCTAGGCCTACCCACGCAAGTGAGGTATCATTTTTATCGGGAGACTTGGGGGAACGCTGGGTGGAAGGAAATTTGTAGCTCCTCTCAGATTCCACAACTTTCTGCCACAGAAATGTGAGGGACATATGTTTTTTTTAGCCAAATTTTGAGGTTTGCAAAGGATTCTGGGTAACAGAACCTGGTCCGAGCCCCGCAAGTCACCCCTCCTTGGATTCCCCTAGGTCTCTAGTTTTCAGAAATGCACAGGTTTGGTAGGTTTCCCTAGGTGCCGGCTGAGCTAGAGGCCAAAATCTACAGGTAGGCACTTCGCAAAAAACACCTCTGTTTTTTTCCAAAATTTAGGATGTGTCCACGTTGCGCTTTGGGGTGTTTCCTGTCGCCGGCGCTAGGCCTACCCACGCAAGTGAGGTATCATTTTTATCGGGAGACTTGGGGGAACGCTGGGTGGAAGGAAATTTGTAGCTCCTTTCAGATTCCAGAACTTTCTGCCACAAAAATGTGAGGAGCATGTGTTTTTTTTAGCCAAATTTTGAGGTTTGCAAAGGATTCTGGGTAACAGAACCTGGTCCGAGCCCCGCAAGTCACCCCTCCTTGGATTCCCCTAGGTCTCTAGTTTTCAGAAATGCACAGGTTTTGGTAGGTTTCCCCAGGTGCCGGCTGAGCTAGAGGCCAAAATCTACAGGTAGGCACTTCGCAAAAAACACCTCTGTTTTCTCCCAAAATTTAGGATGTGTCCACGTTGCGCTTTGGGGTGTTTCCTGTCGCCGGCGCTAGGCCTACCCACGCAAGTGAGGTATCATTTTTATCGGGAGACTTGGGGGAACGCTGGGTGGAAGGAAATTTGTAGCTCCTCTCAGATTCCAGAACTTTCTGCCACAGAAATGTGAGGAACATGTGTTTTTTTTAGCCAAATTTTGAGGTTTGCAAAGGATTCTGGGTAACAGAACCTGGTCCGAGCCCCGCAAGTCACCCCTCCTTGGATTCCCCTAGGTCTCTAGTTTTCAGAAATGCACAGGTTTGGTAGGTTTCCGTACGTGCCGGCTGAGCTAGAGGCCAAAATCTACAGGTAGGCACTTCGCAAAAAAACACCTCTGTTTTTTTCCAAAATTTAGGATGTGTCCACGTTGCGCTTTGGGGTGTTTCCTGTCGCCGGTGCTAGGCCTACCCACGCAAGTGAGGTATCATTTTTATCGGGAGACTTGGGGGAACGCTGGGTGGAAGGAAATTTGTAGCTCCTCTCAGATTCCAGAACTTTCTGCCACAGAAATGTGAGGAACATGTGTTTTTTTAGCCAAAGTTTGAGGTTTGCAAAGGATTCTGGGTAACAGAACCTGGTCCGAGCCCCGCAAGTCACCCCTCCTTGGATTCCCCTAGGTCTCTAGTTTTCAGAAATGCACAGGTATGGTAGGTTTCCCTAGGTGCTGGCTGAGCTAGAGGCCAAAATCTACAGGTAGGCACTTCGCAAAAAACACCTCTGTTTTTTTCCAAAATTTAGGATGTGTCCACGTTGCGCTTTGGGGTGTTTCCTGTCGCCGGCGCTAGGCCTACCCACGCAAGTGAGGTATCATTTTTATCGGGAGACTTGGGGGAACGCTGGGTGGAAGGAAATTTGTAGCTCCTCTCAGATTCCACAACTTTTCTGCCACAGAAATGTGAGGGACATATGTTTTTTTAGCCAAATTTTGAGGTTTGCAAAGGATTCTGGGTAACAGAACCTGGTCCGAGCCCCGCAAGTCACCCCTCCTTGGATTCCCCTAGGTCTCTAGTTTTCAGAAATGCACAGGTTTGGTAGGTTTCCCTAGGTGCCGGCCGAGCTAGAGGCCAAAATCTACAGGTAGGCACTTCGCAAAAAACACCTCTGTTTTTTTTCCAAAATTTAGGATGTGTCCACGTTGCGCTTTGGGGTGTTTCCTGTCGCCGGCGCTAGGCCTACCCACGCAAGTGAGGTATCATTTTTATCGGGAGACTTGGGGGAACGCTGGGTGGAAGGAAATTTGTAGCTCCTCTCAGATTCCAGAACTTTCTGCCACAGAAATGTGAGGAACATGTGTTTTTTTTAGCCAAATTTTGAGGTTTGCAAAGGATTCTGGGTAACAGAACCTGGTCCGAGCCCCGCAAGTCCCCCCTCCTTGGATTCCCCTAGGTCTCTAGTTTTCAGAAATGCACAGGTTTGGTAGGTTTCCCCAGGTGCCGGCTGAGCTAGAGGCCAAAGTCTACAGGTAGGCACTTCGCAAAAAACACCTCTGTTTTTTTCCAAAATTTAGGATGTGTCCACGTTGCGCTTTGGGGTGTTTCCTGTCGCCGGCGCTAGGCCTACCCACGCAAGTGAGGTATCATTTTTATCGGGAGACTTGGGGGAACGCTGGGTGGAAGGAAATTTGTAGCTCCTCTCAGATTCCAGAACTTTCTGCCACAGAAATGTGAGGAACATGTGTTTTTTTAGCCAAATTTTGAGGTTTGCAAAGGATTCTGGGTAACAGAACCTGGTCCGAGCCCCGCAAGTCACCCCTCCTTGGATTCCCCTAGGTCTCTAGTTTTCAGAAATGCACAGGTATGGTAGGTTTCCCTAGGTGCTGGCTGAGCTAGAGGCCAAAATCTACAGGTAGGCACTTCGCAAAAAACACCTCTGTTTTTTTCCAAAATTTAGGATGTGTCCACGTTGCGCTTTGGGGTGTTTCCTGTCGCCGGCGCTAGGCCTACCCACGCAAGTGAGGTATCATTTTTATCGGGAGACTTGGGGGAACGCTGGGTGGAAGGAAATTTGTAGCTCCTCTCAGATTCCACAACTTTCTGCCACAGAAATGTGAGGGACATATGTTTTTTTAGCCAAATTTTGAGGTTTGCAAAGGATTCTGGGTAACAGAACCTGGTCCGAGCCCCGCAAGTCACCCCTCCTTGGATTCCCCTAGGTCTCTAGTTTTCAGAAATGCACAGGTTTGGTAGGTTTCCCTAGGTGCCGGCCGAGCTAGAGGCCAAAATCTACAGGTAGGCACTTCGCAAAAAACACCTCTGTTTTTTTCCAAAATTTAGGATGTGTCCACGTTGCGCTTTGGGGTGTTTCCTGTCGCCGGCGCTAGGCCTACCCACGCAAGTGAGGTATCATTTTTATCGGGAGACTTGGGGGAACGCTGGGTGGAAGGAAATTTGTAGCTCCTCTCAGATTCCAGAACTTTCTGCCACAGAAATGTGAGGAACATGTGTTTTTTTAGCCAAATTTTGAGGTTTGCAAAGGATTCTGGGTAACAGAACCTGGTCCGAGCCCCGCAAGTCCCCCCTCCTTGGATTCCCCTAGGTCTCTAGTTTTCAGAAATGCACAGGTTTGGTAGGTTTCCCCAGGTGCCGGCTGAGCTAGAGGCCAAAGTCTACAGGTAGGCACTTCGCAAAAAACACCTCTGTTTTTTTCCAAAATTTAGGATGTGTCCACGTTGCGCTTTGGGGTGTTTCCTGTCGCCGGCGCTAGGCCTACCCACGCAAGTGAGGTATCATTTTTATCGGGAGACTTGGGGGAACGCTGGGTGGAAGGAAATTTGTAGCTCCTCTCAGATTCCAGAACTTTCTGCCACAGAAATGTGAGGAACATGTGTTTTTTTAGCCAAATTTTGAGGTTTGCAAAGGATTCTGGGTAACAGAACCTGGTCCGAGCCCCGCAAGTCACCCCTCCTTGGATTCCCCTAGGTCTCTAGTTTTCAGAAATGCACAGGTTTGGTAGGTTTCCCCAGGTGCCGGCTGAGCTAGAGGCCAAAGTCTACAGGTAGGCACTTCGCAAAAAACACCTCTGTTTTTTTCCAAAATTTAGGATGTGTCCACGTTGCGCTTTGGGGTGTTTCCTGTCGCCGGCGCTAGGCCTACCCACGCAAGTGAGGTATCATTTTTATCGGGAGACTTGGGGGAACGCTGGGTGGAAGGAAATTTGTAGCTCCTCTCAGATTCCAGAACTTTCTGCCACAGAAATGTGAGGGACATATGTTTTTTTAGCCAAATTTTGAGGTTTGCAAAGGATTCTGGGTAACAGAACCTGGTCCGAGCCCCGCAAGTCACCCTTCCTTGGATTCCCCTAGGTCTCTAGTTTTCAGAAATGCACAGGTTTGGTAGGTTTCCCTAGGTGCCGGCTGAGCTAGAGGCCAAAATCTACAGGTAGGTACTTCGCAAAAAACACCTCTGTTTTTTTCCAAAATTTAGGATGTGTCCACGTTGCGCTTTGGGGTGTTTCCTGTCGCCGGCGCTAGGCCTACCCACGCAAGTGAGGTATCATTTTTATCGGGAGACATGGGGGAACGCTGGGTGGAAGGAAATTTGTAGCTCCTCTCAGATTCCAGAACTTTCTGCCACAAAAATGTGAGGAGCATGTGTTTTTTTAGCCAAATTTTGAGGTTTGCAAAGGATTCTGGGTAACAGAACCTGGTCCGAGCCCCGCAAGTCACCCCTCCTTGGATTCCCCTAGGTCTCTAGTTTTCAGAAATGCACAGGTTTGGTAGGTTTCCTTAGGTGCCGGCTGAGCTAGAGGCCAAAATCTACAGGTAGGCACTTCGCAAAAAACACCTCTGTTTTCTCCCAAAATTTAGGATGTGTCCACGTTGCGCTTTGGGGTGTTTCCTGTCCCCGGCGCTAGGCCTACCCACGCAAGTGAGGTATCATTTTTATCGGGAGACTTGGGGGAACGCTGGGTGGAAGGAAATTTGTAGCTCCTCTCAGATTCCAGAACTTTCTGCCACAGAAATGTGAGGAACATGTGTTTTTTTAGCCAAATTTTGAGGTTTGCAAAGGATTCTGGGTAACAGAACCTGGTCCGAGCCCCGCAAGTCACCCCTCCTTGGATTCCCCTAGGTCTCTAGTTTTCAGAAATGCACAGGTTTGGTAGGTTTCCTTAGGTGCCGGCTGAGCTAGAGGCCAAAATCTACAGGTAGGCACTTCGCAAAAAAACACCTCTGTTTTCTCCCAAAATTTAGGATGTGTCCACGTTGCGCTTTGGGGTGTTTCCTGTCGCCGGCGCTAGGCCTACCCACGCAAGTGAGGTATCATTTTTATCGGGAGACTTGGGGGAACGCTGGGTGGAAGGAAATTTGTAGCTCCTCTCAGATTCCAGAACTTTCTGCCACAGAAATGTGAGGAACATGTGTTTTTTTTAGCCAAATTTTGAGGTTTGCAAAGGATTCTGGGTAACAGAACCTGGTCCGAGCCCCGCAAGTCACCCCTCCTTGGATTCCCCTAGGTCTCTAGTTTTCAGAAATGCACAGGTTTGGTAGGTTTCCTTAGGTGCCGGCTGAGCTAGAGGCCAAAATCTACAGGTAGGCACTTCGCAAAAAACACCTCTGTTTTCTCCCAAAATTTAGGATGTGTCCACGTTGCGCTTTGGGGTGTTTCCTGTCGCCGGCGCTAGGCCTACCCACGCAAGTGAGGTATCATTTTTATCGGGAGACTTGGGGGAACGCTGGGTGGAAGGAAATTTGTAGCTCCTCTCAGATTCCAGAACTTTCTGCCACAGAAATGTGAGGAACATGTGTTTTTTTAGCCAAATTTTGAGGTTTGCAAAGGATTCTGGGTAACAGAACCTGGTCCGAGCCCCGCAAGTCACCCCTCCTTGGATTCCCCTAGGTCTCTAGTTTTCAGAAATGCACAGGTTTGGTAGGTTTCCGTACGTGCCGGCTGAGCTAGAGGCCAAAATCTACAGGTAGGCACTTCGCAAAAAACACCTCTGTTTTTTTCCAAAATTTAGGATGTGTCCACGTTGCGCTTTGGGGTGTTTCCTGTCGCCGGTGCTAGGCCTACCCACGCAAGTGAGGTATCATTTTTATCGGGAGACTTGGGGGAACGCTGGGTGGAAGGAAATTTGTAGCTCCTCTCAGATTCCAGAACTTTCTGCCACAGAAATGTGAGGAACATGTGTTTTTGTAGCCAAAGTTTGAGGTTTGCAAAGGATTCTGGGTAACAGAACCTGGTCCGAGCCCCGCAAGTCACCCCTCCTTGGATTCCCCTAGGTCTCTAGTTTTCAGAAATGCACAGGTATGGTAGGTTTCCCTAGGTGCTGGCTGAGCTAGAGGCCAAAATCTACAGGTAGGCACTTCGCAAAAAACACCTCTGTTTTTTTCCAAAATTTAGGATGTGTCCACGTTGCGCTTTGGGGTGTTTCCTGTCGCCGGCGCTAGGCCTACCCACGCAAGTGAGGTATCATTTTTATCGGGAGACTTGGGGGAACGCTGGGTGGAAGGAAATTTGTAGCTCCTCTCAGATTCCACAACTTTCTGCCACAGAAATGTGAGGGACATATGTTTTTTTAGCCAAATTTTGAGGTTTGCAAAGGATTCTGGGTAACAGAACCTGGTCCGAGCCCCGCAAGTCACCCCTCCTTGGATTCCCCTAGGTCTCTAGTTTTCAGAAATGCACAGGTTTGGTAGGTTTCCCTAGGTGCCGGCCGAGCTAGAGGCCAAAATCTACAGGTAGGCACTTCGCAAAAAACACCTCTGTTTTTTTCCAAAATTTAGGATGTGTCCACGTTGCGCTTTGGGGTGTTTCCTGTCGCCGGCGCTAGGCCTACCCACGCAAGTGAGGTATCATTTTTATCGGGAGACTTGGGGGAACGCTGGGTGGAAGGAAATTTGTAGCTCCTCTCAGATTCCAGAACTTTCTGCCACAGAAATGTGAGGAACATGTGTTTTTTTAGCCAAATTTTGAGGTTTGCAAAGGATTCTGGGTAACAGAACCTGGTCCGAGCCCCGCAAGTCCCCCCTCCTTGGATTCCCCTAGGTCTCTAGTTTTCAGAAATGCACAGGTTTGGTAGGTTTCCCCAGGTGCCGGCTGAGCTAGAGGCCAAAGTCTACAGGTAGGCACTTCGCAAAAAACACCTCTGTTTTTTTCCAAAATTTAGGATGTGTCCACGTTGCGCTTTGGGGTGTTTCCTGTCGCCGGCGCTAGGCCTACCCACGCAAGTGAGGTATCATTTTTATCGGGAGACTTGGGGGAACGCTGGGTGGAAGGAAATTTGTAGCTCCTCTCAGATTCCAGAACTTTCTGCCACAGAAATGTGAGGAACATGTGTTTTTTTAGCCAAATTTTGAGGTTTGCAAAGGATTCTGGGTAACAGAACCTGGTCCGAGCCCCGCAAGTCACCCCTCCTTGGATTCCCCTAGGTCTCTAGTTTTCAGAAATGCACAGGTTTGGTAGGTTTCCCCAGGTGCCGGCTGAGCTAGAGGCCAAAGTCTACAGGTAGGCACTTCGCAAAAAACACCTCTGTTTTTTTCCAAAATTTAGGATGTGTCCACGTTGCGCTTTGGGGTGTTTCCTGTCGCCGGCGCTAGGCCTACCCACGCAAGTGAGGTATCATTTTTATCGGGAGACTTGGGGGAACGCTGGGTGGAAGGAAATTTGTAGCTCCTCTCAGATTCCAGAACTTTCTGCCACAGAAATGTGAGGGACATATGTTTTTTTAGCCAAATTTTGAGGTTTGCAAAGGATTCTGGGTAACAGAACCTGGTCCGAGCCCCGCAAGTCACCCTTCCTTGGATTCCCCTAGGTCTCTAGTTTTCAGAAATGCACAGGTTTGGTAGGTTTCCCTAGGTGCCGGCTGAGCTAGAGGCCAAAATCTACAGGTAGGTACTTCGCAAAAAACACCTCTGTTTTTTTCCAAAATTTAGGATGTGTCCACGTTGCGCTTTGGGGTGTTTCCTGTCGCCGGCGCTAGGCCTACCCACGCAAGTGAGGTATCATTTTTATCGGGAGACATGGGGGAACGCTGGGTGGAAGGAAATTTGTAGCTCCTCTCAGATTCCAGAACTTTCTGCCACAAAAATGTGAGGAGCATGTGTTTTTTTAGCCAAATTTTGAGGTTTGCAAAGGATTCTGGGTAACAGAACCTGGTCCGAGCCCCGCAAGTCACCCCTCCTTGGATTCCCCTAGGTCTCTAGTTTTCAGAAATGCACAGGTTTGGTAGGTTTCCTTAGGTGCCGGCTGAGCTAGAGGCCAAAATCTACAGGTAGGCACTTCGCAAAAAACACCTCTGTTTTCTCCCAAAATTTAGGATGTGTCCACGTTGCGCTTTGGGGTGTTTCCTGTCCCCGGCGCTAGGCCTACCCACGCAAGTGAGGTATCATTTTTATCGGGAGACTTGGGGGAACGCTGGGTGGAAGGAAATTTGTAGCTCCTCTCAGATTCCAGAACTTTCTGCCACAGAAATGTGAGGAACATGTGTTTTTTTAGCCAAATTTTGAGGTTTGCAAAGGATTCTGGGTAACAGAACCTGGTCCGAGCCCCGCAAGTCACCCCTCCTTGGATTCCCCTAGGTCTCTAGTTTTCAGAAATGCACAGGTTTGGTAGGTTTCCGTACGTGCCGGCTGAGCTAGAGGCCAAAATCTACAGGTAGGCACTTCGCAAAAAACACCTCTGTTTTTTTCCAAAATTTAGGATGTGTCCACGTTGCGCTTTGGGGTGTTTCCTGTCGCCGGTGCTAGGCCTACCCACGCAAGTGAGGTATCATTTTTATCGGGAGACTTGGGGGAACGCTGGGTGGAAGGAAATTTGTAGCTCCTCTCAGATTCCAGAACTTTCTGCCACAGAAATGTGAGGAACATGTGTTTTTTTAGCCAAAGTTTGAGGTTTGCAAAGGATTCTGGGTAACAGAACCTGGTCCGAGCCCCGCAAGTCACCCCTCCTTGGATTCCCCTAGGTCTCTAGTTTTCAGAAATGCACAGGTATGGTAGGTTTCCCTAGGTGCTGGCTGAGCTAGAGGCCAAAATCTACAGGTAGGCACTTCGCAAAAAACACCTCTGTTTTTTTCCAAAATTTAGGATGTGTCCACGTTGCGCTTTGGGGTGTTTCCTGTCGCCGGCGCTAGGCCTACCCACGCAAGTGAGGTATCATTTTTATCGGGAGACTTGGGGGAACGCTGGGTGGAAGGAAATTTGTAGCTCCTCTCAGATTCCACAACTTTCTGCCACAGAAATGTGAGGGACATATGTTTTTTTAGCCAAATTTTGAGGTTTGCAAAGGATTCTGGGTAACAGAACCTGGTCCGAGCCCCGCAAGTCACCCCTCCTTGGATTCCCCTAGGTCTCTAGTTTTCAGAAATGCACAGGTTTGGTAGGTTTCCCTAGGTGCCGGCCGAGCTAGAGGCCAAAATCTACAGGTAGGCACTTCGCAAAAAACACCTCTGTTTTTTTCCAAAATTTAGGATGTGTCCACGTTGCGCTTTGGGGTGTTTCCTGTCGCCGGCGCTAGGCCTACCCACGCAAGTGAGGTATCATTTTTTATCGGGAGACTTGGGGGAACGCTGGGTGGAAGGAAATTTGTAGCTCCTCTCAGATTCCAGAACTTTCTGCCACAGAAATGTGAGGAACATGTGTTTTTTTAGCCAAATTTTGAGGTTTGCAAAGGATTCTGGGTAACAGAACCTGGTCCGAGCCCCGCAAGTCCCCCCTCCTTGGATTCCCTAGGTCTCTAGTTTTCAGAAATGCACAGGTTTGGTAGGTTTCCCCAGGTGCCGGCTGAGCTAGAGGCCAAAGTCTACAGGTAGGCACTTCGCAAAAAACACCTCTGTTTTTTTCCAAAATTTAGGATGTGTCCACGTTGCGCTTTGGGGTGTTTCCTGTCGCCGGCGCTAGGCCTACCCACGCAAGTGAGGTATCATTTTTATCGGGAGACTTGGGGGAACGCTGGGTGGAAGGAAATTTGTAGCTCCTCTCAGATTCCAGAACTTTCTGCCACAGAAATGTGAGGAACATGTGTTTTTTTTAGCCAAATTTTGAGGTTTGCAAAGGATTCTGGGTAACAGAACCTGGTCCGAGCCCCGCAAGTCACCCCTCCTTGGATTCCCCTAGGTCTCTAGTTTTCAGAAATGCACAGGTTTGGTAGGTTTCCCCAGGTGCCG